>NC_092646.1:52661570-52961570 GCF_039555335.1 Amphiura filiformis | reverse complement strand
TCAGATCAAAACTTTCTGGTATATGCAACTTTTTCACCATGGTGTTAAATATATGCAAACCGTATAGCTTTCTTAAGCCTACAAATACTCTTAGATCCAATTGCACTATCCGATTATAACTAAGGTCAAGAAATTGCAAATTTACCAAATACATAAACCATTTTGCATTCACATTACTTATCTGATTTGATCCCAGGTTTAATGTTTCCAGATTAGTCATATTCTGAAATATCCAGTCTGGTAAAGTACTCAACATATTGCTGTCTAGGTGCAACCTGCGTAGCGTATTGAAATCCTGAAAGTAACGCTCAATGATAGTAGTTATCTGATTTGAACGAACGAGTAACGACCACAAATTTGTCAAATTCTTAAATATCCCATCTTGTAAAGTACCTAACTTGTTGCCATCTAGTTTTAAAGTCCTAAGAGCACTCATCTTTACAAACAATCCTGCATCCAAACTGGTTATCTGATTGTTGTCGAGTATCAAAGTCCACAAATTTGCCAGATTCTGAAATATCTTTTCTGGCAAAATGCGTATTTGATTTGAACTAATATCCAATACCCACAAATTGGTTAAATTCTGAAATAGCTTCTCTGGCAAAATGCGTACTTGATTTGAACCAACATCCAAATCTCTTAGATTGGTTAAATTCTGAAATATCTTCTCTGGCAAAATGCGTATTTGATTTGAACTAACATCTAACGAAAAAAATACATTGGCAATATCCAATTTTACGATCAAATTGCCAACTAGTAATAACCTATCCACATTGTTCAAGTCCTGATATATCTTGGCTGGTAAAACACTCAACCAATTGTGATTAAGGATCAGTCCTGTTAGGTTACTCAACCCTTGAAATGATCCATCTGACAGTTTGGTTATCAGATTGAAGCTAAGGTCCAACGATCGCAAAAGTGACAATTCCTTGAATACACCCTCCGGCAAAGTACTCAATTTATTTTCGGAAAGTTGAAGGTATTGAAGACTACTCAATCCTCGAAACGAGCCTGCAGTCAGTTTGCTTATCTGATTATTATTCTGTTGCAAAGATGTTAAATTTGGCATATACTGAAATACACCTTCTGGTAAAGCAGTGACTCGATTACCATCAAGGAATAGTTGTTTTAGCTCATTCAAACCTCGAAACAATCCAGTCTTCAATTTGGTTATCTGAATAGCCATAACGTACAATTCTTCCAAGTTTGTCAATTCCTGGAATATCCCATCGGGTAAATTACCCAATTTATTTCCAGAGAGCTGGAGATATCTAAGTTTACCCAAACCACGGAACCATTGTTCATTCAATTTGCTTATCAGATTAGGTGAGAAATAACCATCTGTAATCCTGTAACCCAGACTTAAATGTTTCAATTGTTGTGAATACTGAAATACCCCGTCTGGTAAAGAAACTAACATGTTGTCCTCCAGGAGAAGTGCTTTCAAATTACTTAAATCTTGGAAACTTCTGTCATTTATTTCCACTAGATTATTGGATCGTAAATCTAAATTGCCTACATCTATTGTATAGATTACCAAAACTCGCTGGTTCTGAACCAGATCTTCTCCTTTACATTGATACGTTACTTCTCTTCGGTCAAGTATCGTACTACAATTTGTGTGAAACCTAACTTTACATGTATAATCATCACGGTCATCATGGCCATAAAACAACCAATACCATCTCTCAAACGCACACATTATTTTGGTCTTGTACCCGGTAACATTTTTACAGATAGAACTCGGACTTATTTCAAATTCTGGACATTGCTGCAATGCATCGGCTTGTCTACCAGAGATTGACAGTGTGGTATTCCCTTGCAAAAATATATGGATATCTCTGTGAATGATAAATTTGCAATTCTCAGATAAATCATTGAATAAGACATACTTACTAGGGCAATTATTGAGTTGCCCAATGCGTTCAATGTATAGATATGACTGGTTATTCACCGGTCCACGTATTTGCAGTTGGATGTGAGTATCAGGTGGTGTAGTTACGTTAAGGCTACACACGCGATCAGTACTTCCTCTGAAGAGTGTCGAATCATCATTGGCATCATTCACAAAGCATGGATTGGTAACGTTGACAGATACATCCCACAGAGGTGTTATCAATAACTGAGCTGATACTACCATTTCCGAGTGTATCATTATGTGTACGACTACGATGATAGTAAGCAACTTTGGAATGCAATTCAAACATCTTGAAACAGCCATTGTAATATAAACTTATTGTATGATGCAGTTTTATTTAAATTTATTGGCTGATAATTTGTGATAAAACAAACTCGCTTAAATCCATGTTCCTAATTTATGTTCGTAAATATTATTTTAAATTTCAAAGCAGACAATTAATTTAGAAGAGTCCAATGTCAGTATCTTCCTACCTTTTTATGGAGCGTATCGTTAAGTGATCAAAAGATACATGTTTTATATAATCCCAATTCTGCATTCCAAAATAATATCGACCTCATCTGAGCTGAACGCCAGTCTCTTTAACAAGCACCAATCTTAACAAATAAGAATCTTCTGCTCAATGTTCCCACCGAATTCGTAAGAAATGTTGTTTTTTCTAGAAATTACTATGGATAATTATGTGATGCAAAGGAATCATCAATTAACTCCAGATATATGCAGTAGTATATATTCACCGCTCATGGTATAAAAATCGTACATCGAGAAGTGGTAGCTTGTTGTTCCGCAGCCGAAGCAAGCGGGATAATGATGATATTTACTGTTATATTCCTTGAAGCTGAATTTCCTTCCTGCATGTGACTTATGCCCCCAGCATACTCTCCTGCCGCTTGCCGATGCGGCAAGCGGCAGGGCGTTTCAACCAATGACAAGCCTTGATTGTGTCCATTTGTCTGCAATGCGCGTGCGCCACGCCGCTCAGCGGCAAGCGGCAGGGTAGTATGAAACCAGCTTCACATATCATTTTAGATTGCATACACATCTGTAACTCGGTGATTGGCTCAAATGGCTCACACCATATGCACGTGATAGAGCCGGTTACGTATTAGTTATGTCAGCAGCCACACCCAAAATATTACGGAAAGCCATAGCGGATATGCTGAAGAATGACGAAGAACAGTATAAATATTGTATGTATATGATTATGAAGACGTTGAATGATGAGAAAGGTATATAATGAAGAATCCACGGACGTCATATCCGAATTGGCTTTCCGTAATATGGTGTATGATGAAAAATCTTGGATTTCAAAAATAATGAAGAATGGTTACGTTGTGCATCGACATATGATGTGGATTGTGGCGACGTTTAACGAAGAGTGAGTGTTATAACTAAAGGTATTCTGAATTCAATCAATCATAAAAATAAATTATACAAATCGTTTCTGAAACACCGAACGGCCGATAAACAAGATCGATATAAACTTTATAGAAACAAATTAAATTCAGTGCTAAGGAAAGCTAAGAAAAATTATTTTACTCATAAATTAGAAAATTACAAGCATGATATGAGAAATACTTGGAAAACTTTAAAAAATATTTTGAATAAGAATAAAGTTTTGAAACAGTCTAATAAATTTCGGGACAAAAATAAAGTTTACACTAATTCAAAGGATATTGCTAATGGCTTTAACGAGTTCTTTGTAAACATTGGTCCAAATCTAGGTCAATCAATTGACAGTATTCCTGGCATTGACTATTCACATTTTCTTTCAAAGAGTAAGATTGCGAACAACAACAGCGTCCTATTTACACCCATCACTGAACATGAAATTCTCAAAATAATCAATAAACTTGATTCAAATAAAAGTCCAGGCCAGGATGGTCTTGGTTCATTCATCATCAAAAAGGTAGCTCCTGGAATAGTGCATCCACTTGTAACCATTTTCAATGTATCCATTTCCACTGGCAGAGTACCAGCCAGTCTTAAAATAGCAAAGGTCATTCCCCTGTATAAGAAGGATGAATGTGATTTGTTTTCAAACTATCGTCCTGTTTCTGTTTTACCCATTCTATCAAAGATTCTTGAACGTCTTGTATTCAACAGATCTGTATCATACTTAGATACACATAGCATTTTGTATAAGCGCCAATATGGTTTTAGAAAGAACCACAGTACATATATGGCAGTGATAGATTTGGTGAATAAAATTACGGACGCAGTAAATGAAAACAAATTTACTGCTGGTATCTTCCTGGATTTATCGAAAGCGTTCGATACAATTGATCACTCAATACTTCTTAGTAAACTATACCATTATGGCTTTAGAGGTGTATGTTATGACTGGTTTAAAGACTATCTGTGTAACAGAAAACAGTTTGTAACTTACAATGGTGTTTCATCAGAGAGCAAAATATCACTTGTGGCGTGCCTCAGGGGTCAATATTGGGGCCACTGCTCTTTATTCTGTATGTGAATGATATCCATCTCGTTACAAATTCTCTCGATGTTATATCCTTTGCAGATGATACCAACTTGTTTTTCTCACACAGCCAACTTGAGGAGGTAGAAACAGTAATGAATAAAGAGCTTACTCATATAGACAGATGGTTTAAAGTAAACAAACTATCTGTAAACGCCAAAAAACCAACTACATGTTACTTGGCAGTGGTAAAAATACATGCTCTGACTATACTCTACATCTTTGTATTGACTCAAATGATAGTGAAGTCAACCCTCTTGAAAGAGTCACCAGCACAAAGTTTCTAGGCCTTCAAATTGATCAAAATCTTACTTGGAAGGAGCATATTGTAAATGTCATTAAAACTTGTTCTCGAAATGTCGGCGTTATTAACAGAGTTAAACATTTTCTACCCAGTGAAGCTTTGTATACATTATATTGTTCGTTAGTCTTGCCGTACATGAATTATAGTATTTTAGCATGGGGATGTGCCTGCTCTTCATATATTCATGATCTGTTTAAAATTCAAAAAAGAGCATTGCGTATTATTAGTAACAGTAATTACAGATCTAGAACTAATCCTCTGTTACTTAAATATAATACTTTAAGCATCAAAGATATGTACGCTCTAGAGCTTGGGACATTCATGTATAAACATACAAATTGCTTATTACCCAATGTTTTTGACGACCTTTTTACAAAGCACTCTGAAATTCACGCTATAAACACTAGATATAGAAACAATCTCATCTTACCTCGAGTCAAGAAAGTCTTTTGTGAGAAATCTATTAAATATGCAGGTATAAAGCTTTGGAATGCTATTGATTCTGATATCAAGTGCTCGTCATCAGTGAAGCAATTCCGGAAAAAGTATAAACAACATCTTATGCAAAGCTATTCTTAGTCTTTCAATCATGTGTACCTCACCAATATGTTGTTCACTAATTTCATTAATTTTACTTCAATAATTAGTTTTTGATATGTGCATTTTGTTTTTCTTTGTTTTTCCTTAAATGTTAACATAGGGTATGTCATTGATGGACATGACAGCTGGTTGGTTGGACTCGGCATTTTTGTTGTCTACCAACCTGCTGCCATGTCAAATAAATGCCATATACCTGTATCAAGGGGTTACAGAGCTACAGGCCTTTGGGCCTTTACTGTAATTCCTTCACTCATCGTTGCATTATGCATTTCCATAATTATTATATTTGTATTATTATTTATATCTTTATAATGTATTATTCTTATGTATTTTTCTTGTATCATGTAATGAGTGAAAAGATAATAATAAATCTATCTATCTATCTATCTATCTATCTAGAGTGAGTGTACGAACTCCAATATCCGATATGGCTTTCCGTACAATACAACTGAAATTTGCATGGCATGATGGGGGGGTGGATGATAAGATGTCGCATTACCAGATGGTGGCGGATGCGATATCGTCATTTTTGACGTCGCCATTGGATTAACACATAATCATGAAATCTTCACAAACAATAATTTATTCTAAATTTGTTATGTGGTGTCAAAGCAAAATTATCTGACTCTAAAACCGTTGGGCTACGACAATGTACCACACTGTAAGTGTGTTGTTTTTCAATTTATAACTGCTAACCGTATAATTTGAATGGGGCTGTCATCCTTGTATTTTCGCCTGCCTCGAACGTCACGTGTTGCGTGTCCTATACCGCCTGGCATTACGGTACATGATAACCATACCGTACATCTGTAGCTTAGTTAGAAGTAAGGTGACTTGATGAAGCAAGGTATGTATTAAATGGACACACCCAAAATGGGCTATTCCAGTTGACATCTATTATGCACCCCCTATGGAAGACATGACATGGTATGAAATTCAAATATACTCACCCAGATCATAATGATCCATTTGAAATTAACACTCATTGTGTTGAAGATGTCATCCATATGGGTTGTATGGATTTCAACCGGGACAGCCAAATTTTCTATGGGTGGAAGTTTAACTCTATACTATGATCAGCTCGTAATAGGCGAGAATTATTGGGTTTTGTTACTACGCGAGCGAATAAAGTCCCATCTTACGCCCGCGTAAATTCACGCTTATATTATATTATTACGCAATGCACAAAGCGCAGTTCGCGTAGGTGCTGCACCAAGCTGTGTGTATGCCACTCTATATCAATCCACGATGTTATGAGTCCCTTACAGGGTGATCATGATCACAATAAGCAGGCGAGTTAGTAGAATATCTTCTAGAAACAATACCTCAACATCTACCACACAATTAGCTACTGAGGAAGGAACCAAATGGTTTTGGAAAAGTATTTCCTTGTTTTTTCAATCATCATCGAGGGTTCATAGGTCGCATGCTTAGTGTGTCATATTTAGAAGTCCTTTTTGAGCAATCCGAGTGTTGAAAACGTTCTCCAAATGTGAAAAATACTCAAGGAACACTGTGTCAATACAGCTTGTTGATATCCCAGAATACAACGGGAAACTATCATGGATGACGCTTACCCGTTAATTTCATGTTGTAACACGTTTTTGTTGCAGACCAGACTGGTGATTTTTGACTTAAAAGTCGCAGAAATACTCGAAGCAAAATAGCTAAATTTGAGCTGTTGCTATGGATAAATCAATGGTGCAACTAAATCTGGCTGTAGGAGAGGTTCCTTACCTTCAATTTCAATAAAAAGACAACACAGAACGTACCAAATTTAGATATTTAATTATTAAACCTTCCAGCGCGGCAGTGTGGTTTGCAGTTTTCTTCTTATTTCTTTCTTACCATGTACACAGTGTCTAAGATAATGATATATTTCGTACAGTTTGTGTGCAGATGTAACTTCGCATAACGTAACAAAAATGCATAACATAACAAATTGTTATGATTGTTATGCGTTCAAAACTTTTTGGCTGATCGACGCATGAATCCCTTTCGGACACGAAGGAAGATGGCTTGATCAAAAAATATTTTTTATGCTTATTATAACTATTTTGGATAGTAATTTGTGAAAAACTAAAAAAATTATAATTACCTCATCAATTATGCAAATTAAGGCCTGTGTACAATTGTACACATTGTGACTAAGTGACGACGTTTACAATGATTTTTTGGATACAATTGTACACATTATGACTAAGTAATGGCAGTAAAACTTGGTAACATGTGTGAAGCATGAAGCAACAAACTTTAAGCCTCTGTTTCTTTTTTTTTCTGTTGTCTTCATACGTTCGTATCTGTAGGCTCTTAACTGTCATTAATTTGGTATAAAATGCTAATAAACAGTTCTTGTCTTTGGAGAGATCGAGAAAGACATTACACTTAATAAACTGGATTTCTGAGACTAATGTTGTTACTCCACCCTACACGATCCATTTTCGGGCCCATCACCGACCAGTTACTCCTAACTATCTCTGTAATAATAGGCCTACAGAGTGGTATTGCCAAAAAAGTGTATCCAGAGCAAATTATAAACTGAATTGAAGTATTAACAGTAGACTTCGGTTGTATATATAAATGCGCACGTGACCAGATGGCCAGGGCCATATTTGCATTACTTGAAAGGTCCGTTCGCCCGTAGAACAGGGTTTCTCTCTTTCTCGCCTTACTTATAATTTTATAAATATTATTTGTCCCCCCCCTTCCCCCAAAACCCCCCTCCCCCCTTTTACACTCATAAATTAATTGTTTTTTTTGCTAACTTTTCCCTTCCCTGTAAAGTAAAACTTTATAAGCCGGTTGAATCAAACTGAACAAAATTGACGTATACAATTACAATATACCATGATAATAATGTGTATGACGAGATCTAACTTACTAGCTGAATAAACCTCAAACCATGCATTACATACGTGATTGTACGTCATATTGTCATATAACGTATGAGCGTGATGTATAGTATACGAGTCTTGCTCAACATCATCCAGCCGGGATGATTAGATCATGTACAGTCATCTACGTATTTATACTCTAAATTGTACGTCAAAGGGTGACAAAGGGTGTACAGATTACCGATTTAGCATGGGGGACACAAAAAGGTGCTTAAAAACACATTTTGAATTTGTTTTTTGTCCATTTGCGAGCGAATGAGTAAGTTAGAATTGAGGAGGTCGGGCGCACAGTGTCGACTTCCTATTCGATAAATATAAATTTAATACTCCGTTGGTGAGCGACGGGCGACTGGTATTTCACCGAACGCAAGAAAAGGAGTTCTATCTGATTGGCTAGCAATCGATCGCTTAGGTCGCTTAGTAGTCAACTACAAACTCAAAACTGAGCATCGTATTCAATTCGATTGAAATCGATATTCTATTATTGCCGTAGATAAAGAGAGTGATAGTGTGTCAATAATGTACATTGTATTGCAGCTGGATTTTACATGCATTCTTTTATATAAATTTTTTCTCAAAGAGTTGAATATGATCAAAATTTTTACTCAGGATTTCAATTTTTTTACCCGCAAATTGCAGTTAAACATATCCACAGCAAAATACCGGTCCTCACTAATTAGTGTATTTAATTTCCAGTTAGTGTATTTAAGATAAAACCTGACAACAAATAAAATTTTCTTGCAATAGAAATATCATATGGGATACTGATATGGTAGGCCGCAACCGCCACAACGTGGAGCTGCTACGCGTAGCTGACTTTTTGCTCCGTGGAGCCAAATTCATGTTTACTTAGAGTTTTTCATTACTCGGAGGTAAAACTGACTAATTAAGTACGACTTACTCATTACGTGAAGCGAATTTATTCATTAAGAATTTGCCAGACGAGCGTCACGTAGTTGCAAGATATCCTCGGTCACGAAAGTTATGATTCAAAAAGTAGTTTATGAAAAGTACGAACTGACTTATTATTAAGATGGACATGCACTCATAAGAAACTCATACAGTATTGTACATAACTATATAGCTAGGCAGAGTGGTGGTAAACTATGCACACAGTTCTGCGATCTGCAGTGTATCGCCGGGAGCTAATTTGTATAACTTGCGCGGTGTCCCTGCGGAATTCGACCTTCAGCAAACTGCAAACCAGTTCGGATTTACTTTATATACTAGTAGTAGGCCATACATACTGTAGTTACTGTCCGTTTTCCTATACACAATACTCAGTGCGCTCACTATTGACGCGTGACCTCTACAAATAGTGTATGTTAGAAGTATAGGCCATTGCCTAGTTGACGTCACTACTGTGTAAAAAATAACCGGCCAATATTTAAAGTATTCTCTGAAATTCTAGAAAATATAGTTTTGTAACATGTCCTAAATTTTTAGCTAATTTAGGTGTTTGGAAATATTGGTACTTTTGTACCAAAAATATGAAGAAATTATTTCTAAACCGTGTTAAGTCATTAAGCTTCTCATTTTCAAGAACGCTGGTTAACAATAAGCAGACTATTGTCTCATTTCGTAAACAAAAGCCCACAGTATTGTTACCTTGCGTTCACTTTATAATCGTTCACCCAACTGAAACTATAATACCAGCTCATTGCTCATTGCACAGGTAAAACAGACACAAGTGCAGTGTGTATTTAACCAGAGAAGATCTGATGTAACATAGTTGAGCCGTTTTCATTGAGTGTTATCTTGGTTTAATAGCTTTTAATAGGGTTTAAGTCCTTCAAAGGTCGTGGTGAGTTCTACTATAGACATGACTGCATCATGATTATTTTTAAGTCAACAACATTCAACAATATGATCACCGTGATAGTATGAGAGTATCAGTACCGTGGGTGTCAGTGATCCTGGCCTGACACAGTAGACAAACAAACAAACAAACACGCCACACACATGACACATGCATGCAAGGTAACATTGACTATACACTAATCAAACAATGGTATTTATCCTGTACAACTGGTCGTGGTTTATTTACAATCGATTCATTTAAAATCCCCATAGTAAACATTAATTTTGGCAAGAGTTTTCTCTCTCTGGAACGAGGATGCATCCACTGGCTCCGCGTAATGAAAAGATCTAACATGATTGGTCAATTTAGCTCCGCGAAGCGAAAAGTAAGCTACGCGTAGCAGCTCCACGTTTATGGCAAGCTAAGCGGCTCAGAACGTGGGACTAGCTACGCGCAGCTTCTTTCTCGTTACGTGCAGCTTATTAACCAATCAGATTCGCGGTTTTAAACACGTGGAGCTGATGTAAACATCCTCTCTCACAAATATTACGTTGTTAATTTTGTAAATGAAAATATCTGTAGTATATCAGCAAAAAATGGTATAGGTGCTATTAAAGTAATATCTGAACAGAATGATGATTGTTCTATATTTAGGGGCTATCATTTTCTTCGGAAGGAGATCCCAAATATAGGGGGTCATAATTTTTTGGAAAGAAAATTAAGGGGGGAGGGGGGTCATAAATTGATAATGACAAAATGTAGGGAGTCACAAGATGACTACAGATAGTGTGTTTATTGTATTCAATACAATTTTAGCCTGTCTAGGGGGTACGGTGTATCGGTGGTGGGTGTCATAACATTTTGATGCCGAAATAAAAATTGATGACCCATTTTACTCTCTCCATATTTACACAGTGGCATGTGATATCGCTTTCCTTGCAATATCTTTACACAGCGCTTTACATCAGTAGTTGTTGTTGTTTGACCTTCATATCCCCTGCACCGCTAATACAGCCCGAGTATAAAGTTACTTGCTATTAAGGGCTGGGGTATGAACGTTTGGACAGTATTTATTGTGGGACATTAGAGCACATCAGACCTATCGAATTGCATTCTGAATACGAAGAATGTCATTCTGATATCAAATAATTTTGATTTTTGAAATTCGCAATTTAATACACATTTTATGGCAAATCATTAAAATTGATATTTTTGATATTTAACAGTACTTGAAGTAAACTTTATAAATCTGATGATTTATACTTAAAGTGTATGTAAGTGGGATGAAAAGCCGACGATCAATTGAAAATTTTGACCTTTCGTATTGAAGATATGGATTTTTTTTCCAAAACACCAATAAAAATTAGGTATAAAAAAAAAAAAAACCCATATCTTCAATATGAAAGGTCAAAATTTTCAATTGACCGTCGGCTTTTCCTCCCTGCTACATACACTTTAAGAATATATCATTAGATTTATATAATTTACTTCGAGGACTGTTATATATCAAAAATTTGAAAAATATCAAATTTTTATAATTTGTCATAAAATTTTATTATATTGTGATTTTCAAAAAATGAAAATTATTTGATATCAAAAAGACATGCTTCGTATTCAGAATGCAATTCGATAGGTCTGAGGTGCTCTCATGTCCCACAAAAAATACTGTCGAAACGCAATAAACGCTCATTTTGGATCCCTTAAACACGGTGTAAACACTAAATAAATATGCTTTGTGTCATTTTAGCCAGGCATTAGCAACATGTTCTCTTGACACGTGCGGTGATTTGGCCTCCTTTACCCGTTCGTTATCTATGCTAATTCCGTAAATTAATTACAAGATAATTATTGTGAAAGAGGATACATATAACTATACTACGCGCAGCTAACGACCCAACCACGTGATTAAATTTGACTATTTTGATTGGTCAAACAGCTGCTCGTAACGAGAAAGAAGCTACGCGTAGCTGTTCCACGCTTTTGGCCCCCTTGGCTTGCCATACACGTTGTGGCGGTTACGGCCAGCCATATATTGATCATGCGAAAATCGTAAAACATAGAATAGAAACAGTGTGGCAGGCGCTCAAAATCTCAAATTGTATGCTTAGCCTGAGTTGCACGGCCTATCTCGAATAAAATCACCATGCGTAGTTGTTGAAAAACGTGAGGATTCATCGTACTATCACGGTGTGGGGCGGGGACATCTAGCCTATTTAGTTTGAGAGGGTCATTATACCGAGGGCTAAAGTTATAGTTTCTTCAATTTACGTTATAGTTAGAGTTAAAATTAGGGTCAAAGTTATGTTCATTGGCGGCGCTACGGGGGGGATACATATCTTGACTCCCAAATAAATAAATCCATGACCCCTTCCTTCCGAAGAAAATGACAGCCCCCTAAGTTCCCTACGTGCAAACATTATCAAATAACATCATCGGCAGCTACCCAGTTCTGACCTTAATGCCAGAAAGAATCACATTTCGTCATCAATATGGCCAATTGCCACGCCCATTTAGCACGGAAATAATGAAATATAACTTTTTAAATCAGCTATATCTAGCTTTTCCGTCATAATTTTTTTTTTCCGTAATGGAAAATCCAAATAGAGAGTTTATGTTTCGGGTCAAATCATTTTGCCCTTTGCAATCAATGCCACTATTTTGCAAAACTAATTTTCCTTGTAACCTGTCATTTTTGCCTATACTTTTGCGTGTGGAATTTGTGCACATCCGGGTACCTTACATCGTTGAACACGGTATGGCGACTTGTAGATGTCACGTGCGCATTTATATATGCGCATTTATATATATACCCGAAGTCCACTGATTAACAAAAGAGTTAAAAATTACTTATAATGATGTACAAACTATACTAAATAACTCCTATATATTGATAAGATTAGTCACACTGTGTACAACTGAACACAATATATTAGTCTTATATTTACAAGGTGAGACACACTGTGTACAATCGTACACACCATTTTAAAAATAATTCTACACCACACATGTTTGAAGCATTTGATCAAAAATAGTGTTCCATGTCTTCTACAGGTCTTACACTAACCCCCTGACTAGAATTTAGCTTGTCCACAATGTTATTTCATATAAAATTAAACAGGAAAGTACCAGTCTTTTGGCAACGTGCTGTAGTGGGTGATGCCCTCTTAGATTGTGAAAAGTGACATTCAGCTAGGCGAGGGCGCTCTGCACTGGAGGATAGCACATGAATGCACAATTGTGCACATGGTGTTTCTTTGCAGTAATATGCTTCAGAGCCCAACACGTAACAAAATCCCAGTACGTATCAAATGTATCAATTTGATACGTATTGGGCTCAACCTCTTCTACCTAGAACAAAAAGTGGCAAAAAATAATTCATCCCGCCCAATACGTAACAAAACTAAAATTTGATTAAAATTACTTTATTCATACTCCCTCCTCTGTAGTGGTTTTTGTTACGTATTGGGCTCTATACATTTTTTTTTGTTACGTATTGGGCTCCGGTTGTTTTTCAAGCAAATTATGGATATTATGTGCATGTGTTTTTATAGAAGTACTTTATATTGACCCAGTAACTCATTTTGAGTCTTTCTAGAACAAAATATTTGACAGTGTTTTATCTCTAGACTTGGAATTTATTTGTTACGTATTGGCCTCTGGTTATTTTAAAAGGACATTATCATGATTAAATGCATGTTTTTGTTATAGAATTACTTTATATTGACTCAGTAAATCCTTTTGAGTCATTTTGAGTCTTTCTAGAAAAAAAAATTTGACAGTATTTTTTCTCTAGACTTAGAATTTTTTGTTACGTATTGGGCGCTGGTTATTTTTAAAGCAAATTATGGGTTTTAGGTGCATGTTTTTGTTATAGAATTACTTTATATTGACTCAGTAAATCCTTTTGAGTCATTTTGATTCTTTCTAAAAAAAAAATTTTGACAGTGTTTTTCTCTAGACTTAGACTTTTTTTGTTACGTATTGGGCTCTGGTTATTTTTAAAGCAAATTATGGGTTTTAGGTGCATGTTTTTGTTATAGAATTACTTTATATTGACTCAGTAAATCCAGGCGGCGGATGACATGATCGAGCCGGCAACTCGTGAAACCGCCCGGCCGTATGGCATTTTCCATATACTCAGTTAGTTTTGTGGGGTTCATTATCGAACCCCAACGGTTTTAGCTTGTATTTATATTATTTATCAACATAAGCCTATTTGTTTGTGATATTTCAAGCGTTTTAAAATTTCAAAATAATCCCATTCAATTACACGGTTGACGATGAAAATTTACTGAATTTAGGGACTGCACGACATACACCACCTGAGTAAATCCTTTTGAGTAATTTTGAGTCTTTCTAGAAAAAAATTTTGACAGTGTTTTTTCTCTAGACTTAGAATTTTTTTGTTACGTATTGGTCTCTGGTTATTGTGGTGATTAGTTGCATTTTTTGTTTGCTATAAACTTACTTTATATTGACCCGGTAACTCATTTTGAGTCATTTTGAATAATTCTAGAATAAAGCTGATTATGGTTATTAGGTGCATGTTTTTGTTATAGAATTACTTAATATTGACTCAGTAACTCATTTTGAGTCATTTTGAGTCTTCTAGAAAAAATTTTGACAGTGTTTTTTCTTTAGACATAGAATTTTTCTTGTTACGTATTGGGCTCTGGTTATTTTTAAAGCAAATTATGGTTATTAGTGCGTGTTTTTGTTATAGAATTACTTTATATTGACCCAGTAACTCATTTTGAGTCATTTGTGACTCTTTCTAGAGTCATTTTGAGTATTTTTAGAACAAAATATTTGTCAGTGTTTTTCGGCTGGATTTTTTTTGTTACGTATTGAGCTCTATACATTTTTTATGCGTTTTAGAGGTTACACTGTCGGAAAACCTCTTTTATCCGGATTTTACGCATATATGGACATGACTTGACCTCCGGTTAATATTTATCGAAGAAAGAAAACAATTCGAGTGTGTCTAATTTTTTGTTACGTATTGGGCTCTATACATTTTTATGTGTTTTGGAGGTTACACTGTCGGTAAAGCTCTTTTATCCGGATTTTTTCGCATATATGGACATGACCTGACCTCCATTTAATATTTATCGAAGAAAGAAAAAAATTCGAGTGGGTCTAATTTTTTGTTACGTATTGGGCTCTATACATTCTTTATGCGTTATACGGTCGGTAAAGCTCTTTTATCCGGATTTTTCGCATATATGGACATGACCTGACCTCCAGTTAATATTTATCGAACAAAGAAAAAAATTCGAGTGGGTCTAATTTTTTGTTACGTATTGGGCTCTTTACATTTTTTATGTGTTTTGGAGGTTACACTGTCGGAAAAGCTCTTTTATCCGGATTTTTTCGCATATATGGAAATGACTTGACCTCCGGTTAATATTTATCGAAGAAAGAAAAAAAATTCGAGTGGGTCTAATTTTTTGTTACGTATTGGGCTCTATACATTTTTTATGTGTTTTGGAGATTACACTGTCGGAAAAGCTCTTTTATCCGGATTTTTTCGCATATATGGACATGACCTGACCTCCATTTAATATTTATCGAAGAAAGAAAAAATTCGAGTGGGTCTAATTTTTTTGTTACGTATTGGGCTCTATACATTCTTTACGCGTTACACGGTCGGTAAAGCTCTTTTATCCGGATTTTTTCGCATATATGGACATGACCTGACCTCCAGTTAATATTTATCGAACAAAGAAAAAAATTCGAGTGGGTCTAATTTTTTGTTACGTATTGGGCTCTATACATTTTTTATGTGTTTTGGAGGTTACACTGTCGGAAAAGCTCTTTTATCCGGATTTTTTCGCATATATGGAAATGACTTGACCTCCGGTTAATATTTATCGAAGAAAGAAAACAATTCGAGTGGGTCTAATTTTTTGTTACGTATTGGGCTCTATACATTTTTATGTGTTTTGGAGGTTACACTGTCGGTAAAGCTCTTTTATCCGGATTTTTTCGCATATATGGACATGACCTGACCTCCAGGTTAGAT
This sequence comes from Amphiura filiformis, assembly GCF_039555335.1. Classification (NCBI taxonomy): domain Eukaryota; kingdom Metazoa; phylum Echinodermata; class Ophiuroidea; order Amphilepidida; family Amphiuridae; genus Amphiura; species Amphiura filiformis. The sequence continues at coordinate 52,945,546 of NC_092646.1, read as the reverse complement.
TTATCGAAGAAAGAAAAAACATTCGAGTGGGTCTAATTTTTTTGTTACGTATTGGGCTCTATACATTCTTTATGCGTTACACGGTCGGTAAAGCTCTTTTATCCGGATTTTCGCATATATGGACATGACCTGACCTCCAGTTAATATTTATCGAACAAAGAAAAAAAATTCGAGTGGGTCTATTTTTTTGTTACGTATTGGGCTCTTTACATTTTTTATGTGTTTTGGAGGTTACACTGTCGGAAAAGCTCTTTTATCCGGATTTTTTCGCATATATGGAAATGACTTGACCTCCGGTTAATATTTATCGAAGAAAGAAAAAAATTCGAGTGGGTCTAATTTTTTGTTACGTATTGGGCTCTATACATTTTTTATGTGTTTTGGAGATTACACTGTCGGAAAAGCTCTTTTATCCGGATTTTTTCGCATATATGGACATGGCCTGACCTCCATTTAATATTTATCGAAGAAAGAAAAAAATTCGAGTGGGTCTAATTTTTTGTTACGTATTGGGCTCTATACATTCTTTACGCGTTACACGGTCGGTAAAGCTCTTTTATCCGGATTTTTCGCATATATGGACATGACCTGACCTCCAGTTAATATTTATCGAACAAAGAAAAAAATTCGAGGGGGTTTATTTTTTTGTTAGGAATTGGGCGCTTTACTTTCTTGTTGTGTTTTGGAGGTTACTCTGTCGGAAAAGCTCTTTTATCCGGATTTTTTCGCATATATGGAAATGACTTGACCTCCGGTTAATATTTATCGAAGAAAGAAAACAATTCGAGTGGGTCTAATTTTTGTTACGTATTGGGCTCTATACATTTTTATGTGTTTTGGAGGTTACACTGTCGGTAAAGCTCTTTTATCCGGATTTTTCGCATATATGGACATGAGCTGACCTCCAGTTAATATTTATCGAAGAAAGAAACAAATTCGAGTGGGTCTAATTTTTTGTTACGTATTGGGCTCTTTACATTTTTTATGCGTTTTGGAGGTTACACTGTCGGAAAGGCTCTTTATCCGGATTTTTTCGCATATATGCACATGACCTGACCTCCATTTAATATTTATCGAAGAAAGAAAAAAAAATTCGAGTGGGTCTAATTTTTTTGTTACGTATTGGGCTCTTTGCATTTTTTATGCGTTTTGGAGGTTACACTGTCGGAAAACCTCTTTTATCCGGATTTTTACGCATATATGGACATGACTGACCTCCGGTTTAATATTTATCGAAGAAAGAAAAAAATTCGAGTGGGTCTAATTTTTTTGTTACGTATTGGGCTCTTTACATTTTTTTATGCGTTTTGGAGGTTACACTGTCGGAAAAGCTCTTTTATCCGGATTTTTTCGCATATATGGACATGACATGACCTCCATTTAATATTTATCGAAGAAAGAAAAAAATTCGAGTGGGTCTAATTTTTTTGTTACGTATTGGGCTCTATACATTCTTTATGCGTTACACGGTCGGTAAAGCTCTTTTATCCGGATTTTTCGTATATATGGACATGACCTGACCTCCAGTTAATATTTATCGAACAAAGAAAAAAAAATCGAGTGGGTCTAATTTTTTGTTACGTATTGGGCTCTTTACCTTTTTTATGTGTTTTGGAGGTTACACTGTCGGAAAAGCTCTTTTATCCGGATTTTTTCGCATATATGGAAATGACTTGACCTCCGGTTAATATTTATCGAAGAAAGAAAACAATTCGAGTGGGTCTAATTTTTTGTTACGTATTGGGCTCTATACATTTTTTATGTGTTTTGGAGGTTACACTGTCGGTAAAGCTCTTTTATCCGGATTTTTTCGCATATATGGACATGAGCTGACCTCCAGTTAATATTTATCGAAGAAAGAAAAAAATTCGAGTGGTCTAATTTTTTGTTACGTATTGGGCTCTATATATTCTTTATGGGTTACACTGTCGGTAAAGCTCTTTTATCCGGATTTTTTCGCATATATGGACATGACCTGACCTCCAGTTAATATTTATCGAAGAAAGAAAAAAAATTCAAGTGGGTTTAATTTTTTGTTACGTTATGCGTTTTGGAGGCATTTTTTTCGCATATATATATATGGACATGACCTGACCTCCAGTTAATATTTATCGAAGAAAGAAAAAAAATCGAGTGGTTCTAATTTTTTGTTACGTATTGGGCTCTCTACATTTTTATATGCGTTTTGGAGGTTACACTGTCGGAAAAGCTCTTTTATTCGGATTTTTTCGCATATATGGACATGACTCGACCCACGGTTAAAGGAAGTCTCCGGCAATAACAACATTATGCCCCTATATGGAAGAAAAATAATTATCAAGCACGAATCACATGGTTTTATTTAAAACAAACTCATAGTAACCATAAAAACGAATAAAAACGCCCGTCTCTTAACACGCGATATTCAAAATTCCCGGGCACCAAACTTGTCGAGTGCAATGACGTCCCAGTAATACAATGAAGGCGGACGACAATTGAGCACAAATAACCATTACGTCATTGCACTTAGACAATTTCGGCGCGGGAATTTTGAATATCGCGTGTTGAGAGCCGACTGTCTTTATTAGTTTTTATGGTCAATATGAGTTTGTTTTAAATAAAACCACGTGATTCGTGCTTGATAATTATTTTTCTAACATATAAGGCATAATGTTATCATTGCCGGAGACCCCCTTTAATATTTATCGAAGAAAGAACAAAACATCGAGTGGATCTAATTTTTTGTTACGTTATGCGTTTTGGAAGTTACACTGTCGGAAAAGTTCTTTTATCCGGAATTTTTCGCATGTATGAACTTGACCTCACCTCCAGATTAATGTTAATCGAAGAAAGAAAAAAAAATCAAGGGGGTGTAATTGTTTTGTTACGTTATACGTTTTGACTCCGACACTCTCAGAAAAGTTCTTCAATCCGGATTTTTTTTTTTTGCATAAATGGAGTTGACCTGACCTACGATTAATACCTATCGAAGAAAGAAAAAAGTGGAGAGGGTCTAATTGTTACGTTATGCGTTTGGCTCCGACACTGTCGAAAAAGTTCTTTTTCCGGATTTTTCGCATTTTGTCTTGACCTCCAACATTTATCGAAGAAAGAAAAAAAAATCGAGTGGGATTTTTTAAAATTTTTACAGATATAGAAACTAATTTTTTTTTATTTAAAATTTTTTTGAAAGACTAGTCTTTCAATAGCTTGTTATTTAGAGGGCGAATGCGTACGGGATGAGAGTGTGCTGGGATGAAAGAGGATTTCGTGATCCTAGCATCCTCTTTTATGACATTTTCAGTAGATATCCACGAAAAAGCTTATTTCCAAAATTTCAGTTGATTCCGATTTTGCGTTTGCGAGTTATGCATGATTATGTGTATTACACTGCTCCATAGACAATGTGTTAGATTAATTTCGTTCTGGTGCACCAGAACGAAATTCAAATTTGGCGATATTTTTGCTAAACGAATTAATCTGCAAGAAATATTTGGTACATAAACATTTTGTAGCCAGAGGTATCCAGTGGTGTAAAAATCGCAACTTTTTTTGGGAAAAGTGGGGGGATGAGGCTGTGGATCACGAAATGTCCCTTTAATTGATTATCCAGTAGTAAAAATTTACAATATCCCTAATGGATGAACCAGTATTTAATACTTGTTAGGATTTTTAAAAGCTGAAGGTTTAAAAAAAATCGACTGGACCGACCGGCCCTTTCTTCCCATTTTGAACATAGAATAGCTTGTTATTTAGAGGGCGAATGCGTACGGGATGAGAGTGTGCTGGGATGAAAGTGTGCGGGCTGCGTGGAAATATACGTGGTGAAAGTGTGCAGGGTAGAGTGTCCAGTATTATCCCATACTTACAATTAATTATGAATCGAATATTACTGTGCCCCACACAGTGTCATCGCCCCGATATCTTCATGGCAGAAATCGCCATGGTAGGTTGAATCCACAGCCACGCATGGCCATTTTGTTCCGACCTTTGAGACGCATAATTAGTCGAGGGACATGACTAAGGCTACTCACAATAGCCGGGTAATTGATCTTGATTGTGCGTGAGTACGCTTGTATACGCCATAGATGTCAATGGTCATCGGCTTTTATACTGCCTCCACGGGATTAGTGAGTGCAGCTGTACTACGCGCTGTAGTCCATGCAGGACCAACGCAATATAAAATTAGAATTTTGGTGAGTTTTTGAGTTCAAGACGCAAGCTTCTTTCTCAAGACGCTAGCTAACGACTATCATATATGTTCAACACGTATATTCAAGTGCAAGGAACCACATCTGGATTCTTCAGACGAAATCATTTACGGGAGATATTCATCATTTTCTACCCCGGTATCCAAAGATTTTCGTCTGAATATCAAAATCGTGCATAGCACATTCACGTGTATCGATCCCGGTATTTATTTCAGTATCTCTGCGTGTACCAAGTAATTATTAGCCAGGCGATGTTGGTGTGCCCCATTTTCTCCCTTTTTTTTATTTGCTCTATTTTACTGGCAGAATTTGCTTTAAAATGAGTATATATTGCCTTCACTTTGAATGCTCCTAATAGCTTAAAATTAAAGCTTGTATATCAATAATATAAAGTGTAATAATGTAATGTGTAATGCAAGAAACTGCTCAAGATTATAAAAGAGGCTCCATCACTGAAAACACGCATTAGTGCCTACTATTAATTTCAAGAGTTCATAGGTCAAAAACCAGAGGTCTCAGAAAATGTTTGTATTGACTTTTGATCCAAATATCCATCGCAACTTGATATACTTTCCATGACGCATAAATCATTTTGCAAACATTTACCATGTAAAAATTACATTTTTGGGACAAAGCTGCAAAAAAACACAAAAAGTTACTACCCCCATGCATATCCGATGACCCCTTTTTATTGCTTTAACCTAAAATTTTGGTGAAAGCGACACCAAATGATAAACATTTTCACTCCCCACAAACACTTTTGTGGGTCAACCAAGAATCAAATTTAAAAGAAGAGAATCCATTTTTCTGGAATCCGTCACTCCCCCTCTATCCTCCTGTTATGCTCATGGTGCGCCTAACTTTACAGGCCATATGCCTTTAACCATTATTAGTTTCCTAAATCACACCAGAATGCATCAAATTAGTCCAAAATAGTCGAATGTCAATTTTCCGGGGGGGGGGGCTTTCCCACTGAGGGTCTCGACCCCGACAGAGGCCTAGCATTGAGCCCCCTGGACCCCCTGTCGATGTCTTTGGGCACGCCCATGATATTCTTGCAGCAATTTCATGTTCAAAGGGAAGCAAGAAACGTCATTCCACTCCATAATAATTTCCAACTTGTTTTTATACTTAAAAAAATATGGAAATCCTCCATCCCCTCTTGTTGGCGTAAATAATGACCGCTCCCTAAATGACGTAGCTTTGTGGTCTGCCGCTAGAAGGGGGTGGGGTGGTATGGGGTGAGACACCCCTCCTCCAATTCTTAATGTTGTCGGTAAAAGTGACGGTTGTCGGCAAAACATATAGGATTGTCGGCAGATTACAAAAGCCAATGTGCGGAAGTTGTTGTTATACAATATTGTTATTGTAAAAGTAGTTAATAATGAAAAAAAAATATTGAGGAAAATTTTTTGAAAATCACCCCCCCCCCCCTCCCCACCCACACACCCCCACCCACACACTTTTTAGATTCTTGAGCGCCCTGGCGAAAAAATAAAATTGGTATCTACAATTCACAATTGTATTAGACAGACCAAAGTATTTCCGTCGGCAAAATATGCCGTATACCCCCCACACACACAATCCGATTGGTCTAACGACGCCCCTGCTTACTTTGGTTCAGGGTGCCTGGGGCCGAAAGTAGATCGGGTGCACTGATCAAGGGTGTACAATGTTACTAAAGGTTCGCTATTCCGAAAAACACGGTTCTCTATTCCGAAGATTATCTATTCCGAAAATTCTCAAAACACAAACAGGCTCTCTATTTCAAAACAAGTCACCGCGTTCTCTACTCCGAATATGATAGAGTTCTCTATTCGGAATATGAAAAAAATCTTTATTCCGAAATCTAAATAGGGTTCTTTATTCCGAAATGAGTCACCGTGATCTCTTTTCCAAATTATAAAAAGGGTTCATTTTTCCGAATCTGTTGATGTTGAATCATGTTTGCGCCGTCTAGCAAGGTCCTTCGAAGTTGACCAAAGCACCACTAAACCAATGTGTCATGTGTGGAAGAACCGTAACAAATGTCTGTTTTTTTATTATAAAAAATTCGATAGAGGTATCTGGAGTTCCTCTGATTACTTGTGATGGTAGAGAATAGTTTGAAGTTTGTAACTGTGGAGTCTGCAATGTTTTGCACGTGAAGAACAATTATAGAAAATTAGCTAATTTGCATACAATTTGCATGGTCACCTCACCGTCATCATGCATGGTCATCAAGTATATTGCTAATCAGACAATATGAAGATAGCTGATGACTATGTGAAGTCATTGCTATCTACTGATGTTAGCTGATGGCTCTCTGAAATCATTGCTATCTACTGAATATAGCTGATGACTAAGTTAAGTCTTTGATATCTACTGATGTTAGCTGATGGCTCTGTGGAGTCATTGCTATCTACTGAAGATAGCTGGCTGCTCTGTGAAGTTATTGCTATCTACTTAGAAAAGGTGGCGGCTATGTAAACTCATTGATATCTACTTAAGACACTGATGGCTATGGGAAGTCAGTGCTATTAAATGAAGATAGTTGACTGTTCTGTGAAGTCATTACTATCTACCATGTCTACTGAAGATTACCGATGGCAATGTGAAGTCAGTGCTTTCAAATAAATATCTGCGAAATCATTACTATCTAACTAGTGAAGATAGCTGTTGGCTATATAAAGTCAGTGCTATCTGCTGAAGATAACCAGTGCTATCTACTTAAGATATAACTGATGGATAAGTTAATGCTATATACCGGGGTTAGCTGATGGCTCTGTGAAGTTATTCTTACCTACTAAAGGGAAACAGGACATTTCGCATCCCTACCATTTCACCCCCTACATGCTGAACTGCTGAATATAGTGCCCACACACCACGTATCTACTAAAGGGAAACAGGACACTTCGCCTACCTGACATTTCGCCCCCTATATGCTGAACTGCTAAATATAGTGCCAACCCACCGAATTGGTTATGGTTAGGGTTTAGGGTTTGGACTTAGGGTAATGGTTTAGGGTTTAGGATATTCGGGTTAAGGTTTTCAGAACGTAAGGGTAAGGGCGCTGCTTGTGGTCAGGGTTTTGGTTTGGGACTTGGGTTAAGATTTATAGTTTAGGTAAGGGTTAAAGGTTAGAGTGAGGGTTACGGCCCTATATCAATTGTCAACTTGATACAGTATTTGCCAATTTAGAAATGGTCATATAAAGTCATTGTTATCTATTGATATAAGCTGATGGCTATGTAAAGTCATATTTATTTACTGAGGTTGCTGATGGCTATGTGAAGTAATTGCTATCTACTGAAGATAGCTGATGGTTATGTAAAGTCAGTGCTCTCAAATGAAGATAGCAGATTGTTCTGTGAAGTCATTGGTATCTACTGAAGATTATATTTCATATTTTATTTCATTGTGGCATTTTTCCCAGGGGCGTTGAACCTCCTTGATATACGAGGGTCATTCAAAAGTTCTACCTCCACTCTTATAACTTCTGTCCTGTATAAAATGATAGCTTCTTCAAGCTTAGCATATTATACATTTAAATGTTACCTACAATGTATTTTGATACATTTTCCATTTTTTTGTAGGTGAACTCATAACCAAAATAAGATTTTATATGCCGGAAACGTTAAAAAGTCGTAAACATTGAAATAAAAATATGTGTGTATTCCTCTTACGAGATTAGCTCGATATACAAGTGGTTATGATTAGGTAAAAAAAATTGTTGTGTTGCCCTTCGCGGCCGGGTCAAAATCGCGAAAATAATTATGGGCCCAGTTTTTTGGGGTTTAAAAAAAAAATTTAATTAAAAATTTTTTTATCAGTAAACTAAGAGTTAATTGTGAAGGGCCTTGATATTATTTACTTCAATAAATATTCAACATCGGGTAGAAAATACAGCCGATATTATGCATTTGCCTCTCTTCACTCATGTTACTGTGAAATAGTAGGTATTAATTTAATGATTGAGTTGGTAAAAAAAAATCCGGCCGGCTGTACCACCAGATTTTAGGCTTGGGAGGGCAAGACAACAATTTAGTTTTTTTGGCCTAATATGCTAGCATATTATAAATGAAACAACATCAAATGTGTAACCAAACATTATAATACCAGTTATAAAAACGAATTTTATGTTTAAAAACATATCCTAGATCCAATTCTTTTCGGTAAATCCCATAAGCCTTTGCGAGTACACCTGAGATGTCGTTACTTGACGTCACGTCGACTTATATACAATGCGCAGTAACGATGTAAAACGATGTTCGCATCGGCCTGACGCGTACTGAAGTCAAATGACGACAACTCAGGTGTAATCGCAAAGGCTTATGGGTTCACCGAAAAGGTCAATTACACGAAATAGACACTGAAGTAATAATTTAGCAAGATTGAAAAAATATGTGCGTTTCCGATCACCCCTCCGGACCACACCCTAATCAGCACCAATGGAGTATCGCCCTGGGACAGAGTGGCAAGTTCTCCTCTCCTGCTCAGTCGACAGAAATGTGAAAAAAAATACAGTTTGCAATTTCCTTTTGGTTTATTTTAGACTTAAAATTAACCCCATTTTGGGCCATGTCAATGTCCTTTTTTCAAAATGGACTGTACGCTAAACATTAAATTGGCCTCATGTGCTTTTCATATTTGTCAACAATGTAGGCCTAAATAACTATACCCAAAATTTTCACAAAATACAGTCCGAAATTGAATCAAGCGCCGATAAAATTTCGAAAGCGGTGGTCTCACGGGGCTGTCTTAAAAGGGGGATGGGGGCATTATGTCCGACCAGAGTCCATTTTGTTTACGGTCGCCCTGTCTCTCTCCGTTTTCTCTTTTTCTCCTCCCACTCTTCTTTATACGTTGACCATCACGTTCTTTCTTTGCTTAGGCCTATATCTCTACGTTTTCTCTCCTTTTATTCGTTCTTCTATGCAATTTATTCCCGCGTTTCATCACAGTCCACCGGCTTTATTTTAAACCCTCCTACCCTCGGATCCGTGGATAATGACTGGTAATGAAGACTATGTAACATTATATCTTGGTGTAGATTATTCATCCAGTAGTTCAAAACATTATTAAATTAAATCAAATACTGAACTAAAATTTGCAACTCACTTTGCTACGTTGTGTCCGAAAGCATCGGACTTCGTCAGGCATCTGATTGAAGATGTTGTGATGACGTCAGATGTTCCAGTATTTGATTTAATTTACAAATAATACTATGTAACATTATTAATCAGTTCAATGTTTGATTACTGGTTACTGGATTTTCGATTACAATTTTTTTTCATTAAAAGAAATAATAGTGTCTGTCAATCATTACACTACAATTTTTATTTCTAGGGCTCTTTGATATCTTCAAATAAAGTAAATCCCCTGGCCCTCTATAATTACGCACAAAAGATCGCCGCATGATCCGACAGTGTGTGTAATCATTGACATTGATTTGTGGAGAAAGAAGAATGGATTTTTGGCACGGAGTATGCCTATTTTAGAAGCGGAATTTCAAACTGGGGCGGGTTAATGGGGTTAGAGAACTTTTTGTTCATAGGTCGTATGTAATTATGTATCATTCCATTATCCAAAGATGGAACCGAACCAAGATTGTGGGACAGTCCAGGACTGTCTGTGTGGGACTGCACACATCTCACACAACACTCATCTCAAAGTGTGTTCGGTGCATTATGCAGTTATTGTTGCCTACATGTATGCACACAACTCAGGGGCACTCACAATAGGCAATTGACCCCTACTGGTAGCGCTGTGTTATAGATATAGGAGATGAACTAGTTAGCGTCATATATCAAAAAGTATAAAAGCTATGATTTTAGTACTTGCGCTATGTTTCAATTACTTATTCTTTTCAAAATTTCTGAATTTTGAACCCGGTACATGCTTCAATAACGAGGGAGCATACATTTTTATGAGAAAGAAATCCTACCATCTATATCCAACCCTCCCGTGTTATTCCAATGCACATTTTGCTTCACCGGGCCGCCCTGGCTTGGTCGCATTTGGAAGAGGGTGTCACGAAACCGTAATAGGTACAAACTTATTACCGATAGGATTAGTCGACCGTAGCGGACAATTCGATCGCTCATTGGATTAATATTATCACGTGGTAATAAATTTGCATTGGACAATCAATTACTATAATGGTTTAGTACTGCATATCTCGGTTTAATCTCCACTAAGCGGGTTTATGGTTGGAAAGGTCACGGTGAATTTGCCGTGGACATAACTGCACTATGGTTTTAACAAGCGATTTGTTATGAACTAAATGACACGGGTATTGCTTCAGCTGGCTTCGCCGCTAAAAATATCAGAATAAAACCATTTTTTTGACATTAACACCTACAAATGGAATAACCTATCAAAAATAACACCTTTTTTGTCTATGATTAATATTAATGGGATATCAAATGAAGTCGAACCATGAAACCAAAAAATCCTATAAACCCCATTTTTTGACATGCAAACCTCCAAACGCATAACATAACAAAATCTGTGAACTTGTAGTCCTACTGTATATGGCATATTGATGGCCTAGGGAAAGTTAGCCCATATTTGCAAGACTATCCTTGCCTTCAAGGTAAAACAAACATACTCATGTTACCCTCTGGCCATGGGCTGGCCCGGTGTCAGATCTTACCCAGGGAAAGATGACATTCCAATATGCGCCTTTAAAAGAAATAGTCGGTACTTCCTTTTTCTTCAATAAATAAATATTAATTGGAGATCAAATCAAGTAAATCCTTGCGAAAAAATCCGGATAAAAGAACTTTTCCGGCAGTGTAACCTCCAAAACTCATAACGTAACAAAAAATTAGAACCACTCGGAATTTTTTCTTTCTTCGATAAATATTAACCGGAGGTCAAGTCATAACAATTATGCGAAAAAATCCGGATAAAAGAGCTTTTCCAACAGTGTAACCTCCATAACGCATAAAAAAATGTAAAAAGCCTAATACGTAACAAAAACTTAGACCCACACGAATTTTTTTCTTTCGATAAATATTAACAGGAAGTCAAGTCATGTCCATATATGCGAAAAAATCCGGATAAAAGAGCTTTTCCGACAGTGTAACCACCAATACGCATAAAAAATGTATAGAGCCCAATATGTAACAACAAATTAGAACCACTCGATTTGTTTTTCTTTCTTCGATAAATATCAACCGGAGGTCAAGTCATGTCCATATATGCAAAACACAATCCGGATAAAAGAGCTTTTCCGACAGTGTAACCGCCAAAACGCATAACGTAACAAAAAATTAGACCCACTCGAATTTTTTTTTTTCTTCGATAAAAATTAACTGGAGGTCAGGTCATATCCATATATGCGGAAAAAAATCCGGATTAAAGAGCTTTTCCGATAGTGTAACCTCCAAAACGCATCAAAAATGTAAAGAGCCCTATACGTAACAAAAAAATAGACCCACTCGAATTTTTTTCTTTCTTCGATAAATATTAACCGGAGGTAAAGTCATGTCCATATATGCGAAACAAATCCGGATAAAAGAGCTTTACCGACAGTGTAACCTCCAAAACGCATAAAAAATGTAAAGAGCCCAATACGTAACAAAAAATTAGACCCACTCGAATTTTTTTTTTCTTCGATAAATATTAACTGGAGGTCAGGTCATGTCCATATATGCGAAAAAATCCCGATAAAAGAGCTTTTCCGACAGTGTAACCTCCAAAACACATAAAAAAATGTATAGAGCCCAATACGTAACAAAAAATTAGACCCACTAGAATTGTTTTCTTTCTTCGATAAATATTAACCGGAGGTCAAGTCATATCCATATATGAGAAAAATCCGGATAAAAGAGCTTTACCGACAGTGTAACCTCCAAAACGCATAAAAAATGTAAAGAGCCCAATACGTAACAAAAAATTAGACCCACTCGAATTTTTTTCTTTCTTCGATAAATATTAACTGGAGGTCAGGTCATGTCCATATATGCGAAAAAATCCCGATAAAAGAGCTTTACCGACAGTGTAACCTCCAAAACACATAAAAAAATGTATAGAGCCCAATACGTAACAAAAAATTAGACCCACTAGAATTGTTTTCTTTCTTCGATAAATATTAACCGGAGGTCAAGTCATATCCATATATGAGAAAAAATCCGGATAAAAGAGCTTTACCGACAGTGTAACCTCCAAAACGCATAAAAAATGCAAAGAGCCCAATACGTAACAAAAAATTAGACCCACTCGAAGTTTTTTCTTTCTTCGATAAATATTAACTGGAGGTCAGGTCATGTCCATATATGCGAAAACATCCCGATGAAAGAGCTTTTCCAACAGTGTAACCTCTAAAACGCATAAAAAATGTATACAGCCCAATACGTAACAAAAAATTAGAACCACTCGATTTTTTTTTTCTTCAATAAATATTAACCGGAGGTCAAGTCATGTCCATATATGCGTAAAAATCGGATAGAAGAGCTTTTCCGACAGTGTAACCTCCAAAACGCATAAAAATGTCTAGAGCCCAATACGTAACAAAAAATTAGACCCACTCGAATTTTTTTCTTTCTTCGATAAATATTAACTGGAGGTCGAGTCATGTACATATATGCGAAAAAATCCGGATAAAAGAGCTTTTCCGACAGTGTAACCTCCAAAACACATAAAAAATGTAAAGAGCCCAATACGTAACAAAAAAATAAGACCCACTCGAATTTTTTTTCTTTCTTCGATACATATTAAATGGAGGTCAGTTCATATCCATATATGCGAAAAAATCCGGATAAAAGAGCTTTACCGACAGTGTAACCTCCAAAACATATAAAAAATGTATAGAGCCCAATACGTAACAAAAAATTAGACCCACTCGAATTGTTTTCTTTCTTCGATAAATATTAACCGGAGGTCAAGTCATGTCCATATATGCGAAAAAATCCGGATAAAAGAGCTTTTCCGACAGTGTAATCTCCAAACACATAAAAAATGTATGGAGCCCAATACGTAACAAAAAATTAGACCCACTCGAATGTTTTTCTTTCTTCGATAAATATTAACCGGAGGTCAAGTCATTTCCATATATGCGAAAAAATCCGGATAAAAGAGCTTTACCGACAGTGTAACCTCCAAAACATATAAAAAATGTATAGAGCCCAATACGTAACAAAAAATTAGACCCACTCGAATTTTTTTCTTTCTTCGATAAATATTAATTGGAGGTCAGCTCATGTCCATATATGCGAAAAAATCCGGATAAAAGAGCTTTACCGACAGTGTAACCTCCAAAACACATAAAAAATGTATAGAGCCCAATACGTAACAAAAAATTAGACCCACTCGAATTGTTTTCTTTCTTCGATAAATATTAACCGGAGGTCAAGTCATGTCCATATATGCGAAAAAATCCGGATAAAAGAGCTTTTCCGACAGTGTAATCTCCAAAACACATAAAAAATGTATAGAGCCCAATACGTAACAAAAAATTAGACCCACTCGAATTTTTTTCTTTCTTCGATAAATATTAACCGGAGGTCAAGTCATTTCCATATATGCGAAAAAATCCGGATAAAAGAGCTTTTCCGACAGTGTAACCTCCAAAACACATAAAAAATGTAAAGAGCCCAATACGTAACAAAAAATTAGACCCACTCGAATTTTTTTCTTTCTTCGATAAATATTAACTGGAGGTCAGTTCATATCCATATATGCGAAAAAATCCGGATAAAAGAGCTTTACCGACAGTGTAACCTCCAAAACACATAAAAAATGTATAGAGCCCAATACGTAACAAAAAATTAGACCCACTCGAATTGTTTTCTTTTTCGATAAATATTAACCGGAGGTCATGTCATGTCCATATATGCGAAAAAATCCGGATAAAAGAGCTTTTCCGACAGTGTAACCTCCAAAACGCATAAAAATGTAAAGAGCCCAATACGTAACAAAAAATTAGACCCACTCGAATTTTTTTCTTTCTTCGATAAATATTAACTGGAGGTCAGCTCATGTCCATATATGCGAAAAAATCCGGATAAAAGAGCTTTACCGACAGTGTAACCTCCAAAACACATAAAAATGTATAGAGCCCAATACGTAACAAAAAATTAGACCCACTCGAATTGTTTTCTTTCTTCGATAAATATTAACCGGAGGTCAAGTCATGTCCATATATGCGTAAAAATCCGGATAAAAGAGCTTTTCCGACAGTGTAACCTCCAAAACGCATAAAAAAATGCAAAGAGCCCAATACGTAACAAAAAATTAGACCCACTCGAATTTTTTTCTTTCTTCGATAAATATTAAATGGAGGTCAGGTCATGTCCATATATGCGAAACAAATCCGGATAAAAGAGCTTTTCCGACAGTGTAACCTCCAAAACGCATAAAAAATGTAAAGAGCCCAATACGTAACAAAAAATTAGACCCACTCGAATTTTTTTCTCTGTTCGATAAATATTAACTGGAGGTCAGGTCATGTCCATATATGCGAAAAATCCGGATAAAAGAGCTTTACCGACCGTGTAACGCATAAAGAATGTATAGAGCCCAATACGTAACAAAAAATTAGACCCACTCGAATTTTTTTCTTTCTTCGATAAATATTAAATGGAGGTCAGGTCATGTCCATATATGCGAAAAAATCCGGATAAAAGAGCTTTTCCGACAGTGTAACCTCCAAAACGCATAAAAAATGTATAGAGCCCAATACGTAACAAAAAAAAATCCAGCCGAAAAACACTGACAAATATTTTGTTCTAAAATACTCAAAATGACTCTAGAAAGAGCCACAAATGACTCAAAATGAGTTACTGGGTCAATATAAAGTAATTCCATAACAAAAACACGCACTAATAACCATAATTTGCTTTAAAAATAACCAGAGCCCAATACGTAACAAGAAAAATTCTATATTTAAAGAAAAAACACTGTCAAATTTTTTTCTAGAAGACTCAAAATGACTCAAAATGAGTTACTGAGTCAATATAAAGTAATTCTATAACAAAAACATGCACCTAATAACCATGGTGGAAGCTCTATAGTCCGACGGTTCTTTATTCCGACGGTTCTTTAGTCCGAAGGTTCTTTAATCCGACGGTTCTTTATTACGAAAGTTCTTTATTCCGACGGTTCTTTATTTCGAAGGTTCTATAGCCCGAATTTTAAAAAAGGTTCACTAATCCGAATATTAAAAGAGGTTCTTTAATCCGAATTTTAAAAATGGTTCTCTAGTCCGAATATGAAAATAGGCTCTATAGTCCGAATTTTAAAAAAAGGTTCTCTAGTCCGAATATAGAAATAGGTTCTATAATCCGAATTTAAAAAAAGGTTCTCTAGTCCGAAATTTCAAAACGGTTCTATAGTCCGAAACGGATACCGTGTTCTTTAGTCCGAATTGGTAAACGGGTTCTATAGTCCGAATTTTATTTTTATCATTTGTTTCAGTGTCAAATTATCAATTGTTAAATACAAATCCGCTGAAGTTCAACATGGTTGGTTTCTCTGGATATTTTCCGTACGTACATTGACGTTCATCTTTATTCGGGTGACATTTTCTTCTTTTTTTATCCGTTTTTCTTTCCATTATAATATTAATATACTAGTAATACTCTACGATGTATTCGAGCATTGTCGAGTTCCAATTTTCATAGCGCCATCCCGCCATGTAAATGCTGCGGCTTTTTTGAAACATTAAATCAAATTTAGTCATTCCCACAAATTACAGAATAGTTAAAGTTAACCATAAACTCTGCTTTAGTATTATCTAGCTAGAGGGCGCAGTAAATGTTAATGTTTTTAAAAAATCGGACTATAGAACCTTTTTACTGATTCGGACTAAAGAACACGGTATCCGTTTCGGACTAGAGAACCCTTTTTGAATTCGGATTATAGAGCCTATTTCTATATTCGGACTATGGAACCATTTTTAAAATTCTGACTATAGAGCCTATTTCTATATTCGGACTATAGAACCCCTTTTTAAATTCGAACTATAGAGCCTATTTTCATATTCGGACTAAAGAACCGCTTTTAAAATTCGGACTATAGAACCTTCGAAATAAAGAACCGTCGGAATAAAGAACCTCTTTTCAATTTTTTTTCGTACTAAAGAACCTTCGGATTATAGAACCTTCGGATTATAGAGCAGTCCCCATAACCATAATCAGCTTTGTTCTAGAATTATTCAAAATGACTCAAAATGAGTTACCGGGTCAATATAAAGTAACTTTATAGCAAACAAAAAATGCAACTAATCACCACAATAACCAGAGACCAATACGTAACAAAAAATTCTAAGTCTAGAGAAAAACACTGTCAAAATTTTTTTTCTAGAAAGACTCAAAATGACTCAAAAGGATTTACTGAGTCAATATAAAGTAATTCTATAACAAAAACATGCACCTAAAACCCATAATTTGCTTTAAAAATAACCAGAGCCCAATACGTAACAAAAAAATTCTAAGTCTAGAGAAAAAACACTGTCAAAAAATTTTTTCTAGAAAGAATCAAAATGACTCAAAAGGATTCACTGAGTCAATATAAAGTAATTCTATAACAAAAACATGCACCTAAAACCCATAATTTGCTTTAAAAATAACCAGAGCCCAATACGTAACAAAAAAATTCTAAGTCTAGAGAAAAATACTGTCAAATTTTTTTTTCTAGAAAGACTCAAAATGACTCAAAAGGATTTACTGAGTCAATATAAAGTAATTCTATAACAAAAACATGCATTTAATCATGATAATGTCCTTTTAAAATAACCAGAGGCCAATACGTAACAAATAAATTCCAAGTCTAGAGATAAAACACTGTCAAATATTTTGTTCTAGAAAGACTCAAAATGAGTTACTGGGTCAATATAAAGTACTTCTATAAAAACACATGCAGTCATGCACATAATATCCATAATTTGCTTGAAAAACAACCGGAGCCCAATACGTAACAAAAAATGTATAGAGCCCAATACGTAACAAAAACCACTACAGAGGAGGGAGTATGAATAAAGTAATTTTAATCAAATTTTAGTTTTGTTACGTATTGGGCGGGATGAATTATTTTTTGCCACTTTTTGTTCTAGGTAGAAGAGGTTGAGCCCAATACGTATCAAATTGATACGTACTGGGATTTTGTTACGTATTGGGCTCTTACACATGTGTACAATTGTACACAGTATGTACGAAGGGGATAACGTAACAAAAAATTATAATGATCTGATATGCCAAATACTTTTTATGTTGGAAGTCGTCCCCCCCCCACCCCCGTTCAAGTTAAAACTCGGCCCATGCTATCTCGTCCACACCAAATTTGTCCCCGACATAAAATTTTCAAAAAATAACAACTAGGCGTACTTCAAAGATTTTATGATTGCAGTCATGGAGCTATTATAAGATGGAGAGGAAATAGATTACGTAACGCATTGAAACCTTGTGCCGATTTGAAATCTGACAAGCTATTCATCGAAAGGTACCTTTTGTTTGGGACAAAGGGCTTCCGCCATTAAATCAGTAAGCTGACCCGACAGTGTATTAACGCTTTACCTAGCAGGCTACTGTCAATAAGTGATCAAATGAAAGTCGCGTGAAAGCGCTTAATGGAACGAAAAGTACCTATTGTTATACATAAACCCAAGGGTGTGATTGAGTAGCCGTAAGCACAAAAGGCACACATTAGCCGCTAATGCATATTTCGTTGTCACCCCACTGACATTAGGTGCTTCATTTAAATAAATTGAATGCGCTTGCTGAATGATTACGCATCAAGGCTGCCATGTGTCTGCATGTCAATAGTACAATAATGGTATTAAATAGCTACGTCCCGGGAGCTACGTATACATGTAACATATAATAAGTATACCGGTATAGGCCTACATAAAAGTTGTTTTACAAATTGAGATTTTATTTTATTTTATTTTAAGAAGGGAATATCATAATCAGTGGCGTACTGAAGGGGCAGCTCTTCTGTGAGAGGTCTTGGGAGGGGATGAGGGTGGAGGAGGGGATATGAAGAATGAGAGGGGACTGGAGGAAGAGAGAATGAGGAAGAAATAAAGAGAAATAAATAAATAGACGTAAATAAATAGAAAGGTAAGGAAAATGATAGGAATGAGAGGGGACAAAACGTAAGAGGGGATGGAGAAGTAAAGGGAGATAAGAAGAGAGGGTGATACTTTAGCAAGTACAGAGAAAGGAAAAGAAATGAATGACAAATAAATGTAGGCCTTTTATAATAATTATTATAGAAACTAAACACAGCCCCCCCCCCACACACACACACATAGGCCTAACACTAACAGCACTATAGGCAGCCATTCGATGATGGCAATGCCTTTATGCGTTACGTATTTAAACGCCCAGTCATATGTATTTTACACCTGCAAAGCACAACTCACCCAATTTCGCAAACTGGACGTTGAATATACACTCTCATGAATATTGATTGGCAACATTTTCCAATATGTCAGCGCTCAAATCGGACACAATAGAACAATAGACCATTCAGTGCGTTGATTGCAGTGGCCGCTCTCTCTGTTCAAGTCAAACACGGCCCATGCTATCTCGTCAACACCAAATTTGTCCCCGACATAAAATTGTCAAAAATTACAAAAACTTCACAGATTTATGTTTGAAGTCGCCGCTATCTCTGTTCAAGTCAAAACACGGCCCATGCTATCTCGTCCACACAAAATATGTCCCCCTTACATAATATTTTCAAAAATACAAATACTTCAAAGATTGTTTGAAGTCGCCCCCCCCTGCGTACGGGCCTGCTCTCTCTCTGTTCAAGTCAAAACTCGGTCCATGCTATCTCGTCCACACAAAACATGCCCACTTACAAATATTTTCAAAAATTGCAAATACTTCAAAGATTTTATGTTTGAAGTCGTCCTCCTCTGTTGAAGTCAAAACACGACCCATGCTATCTCGTCCACATCAAATTTGTCCCCTAAATAAAATTTTCCAAAAAACAAATACTTCAAAGATTTTATGTTTGAAGTCGTCCTTCCTCTGTTCAAGTCAAAACTCGACCCATGCTATCTCGTCCACATCAAATTTGTCCCCTAAATGAAGTTTTCAAAATAACAAATACTTCAAAGATTTTATGTTTAAAGTCGTCCCTCCCTCTGTTCAACTTAAAACTCGGTCTATGCTATCTCGACCACATCAAACTTTCAAAAAATAACAAACACTTCAAAGATTTTATGTTTGAAGTCGTCCCTCCCTCTGCTCAAGTCAAATCTCGCCACATGCTATCTCGTCCACATCAAATTTGTCCCCTACGTAAAATTATCAAAAAATGATAAATGCTTGAAGCATATCATGTTTAAGTGTAATTTCAGGTAATTTTTCAGTATGGTTGGCAAAGGTCAAAAAATAGATTTTGCTTATACCTTGGGGGTTGAAGTACTTTGGTAGCCTGTTACAATGACGAGCATTGTTCGTCCATTTTTTGCTTGTTGCCATGGTTACATCCAATTCTTAGTTTTATGCAGTTTTTAGTCAATTTCAGGGTAAAAAAGGTGAAATTTAACCCATTTTGGCTGGCTAATTGCAGCAATACATGACACATTTTTGCAAAACCAAATATAACATGATATAGACCTACTTCTATCCGTTACAAAGAAGGTTTGAAATCTTTTTAAAATATCATCCTTATGTCTTTTTGGACCTGACAACACTGCAAGTTTTCACATAGTGAAAAATGTGATATTTTACCCCATCTTTGCATCGAAAAAAATCTATATGCCGGAGCACTCTGGGTATTAATATTATAGCAGGTGGTGAAGGTGACCTGTGACACCTGTCCCCACTCATATCTGATGAAAACAGCTTGGGCACTTGTATACCTTGGAAGAAGTATTGCCATAAAAAAATGATGCATTTTGGCAAATTTAACAAAATGAGATTTTCACAAAATATGATATGAATTGTTACACAAAAGCAGGTTTTTTAAGATTTTTATATCTCTCCATATCCTTATGATAAAGGTGTCTTAGTTTGACTCATTTCTAATGAGAAAAGCTTGTTATATTGTATATCAAAAAGCAGTGTTGCCAGAAAATTATGCATTTTCGTAAATTACATTAAAAATGAGATTTTTTACAAGCTATGCTATAAATTGTTACACTGGTGCAGGTTTCACATATCTCTCATTAGTCATGAATGTATTTTTAGACCTAATAATATTGATGAGGGCTTGACCCTATCAAATGGCACAACACCAATACCACTTATCAAATTAAGATCTAAATATATTTATTCTTGTTTCATTGATGATATCAAGAAAGAACCAGTAAGTCAGTCTTCTTTGAAAAGAGTTTACAATCTTTCAGACAGTGAGTGTTGTAAAATTTTTATTTTGCCATTCAAAACTACTCTTAATTCAAAATTGAGGTGGTTTCAGTATAGAATTATCCACAACATCCTTCCAACAAACGCCTGGCTTTTTAAGATTAATTTGAAGGACATTGATGTATGTACGTTCTGTCATAAAGAAAGGGGAACCATTACACACATTTTTGCATATTGTGAAGTTGTTAATTTATTTTGGCAAACAGTTAAGGAATATTTTGATGTGATACCTGACCTTACAGCTTTTATTAAATTATATGGTCTTATTGATACAGATTTGGAGGATTCTTTAATAATCAACCAAATCATTCTCATTGTGAAATATTATGTTTATAAATGTAAATGGGATGAGTCTAGATTGTCTTTTAATGCTGTTAAAATATGATTGCTGATGTAGAAAAACTTGAGAATTATTGTGCTAAAAGAAACTGTAAGGAAGAATTTCACTTGAATAAGTGGAGCCCTATCATACATTTGATTTGAATATTGAATTCGTCACTGGGTGGACGTGGTGGCGTGATACAGCTTTAATGGTCATTGAAGGGACATAGTGAGGTATCGGCTTATATCTTTTACCTGATGCGTCACTGTGTAAATTCAGCGACTGGATCGCTTTTACGTCACTGCGTCTTTTCGGCGATGAGTTATACCAGACAAGTTTTATTGTTATCTCATTAATTGATTTTAAATTTCGGTAACGTATATTTGTAATGTATTTGTAATATCATTTCCCATGTTTTAATGTGCCATTTTGTTGCAAGAGGAAAATAAAAGCCCTGTTTGGGGCATGAGAAACAAAAGATAAAGGGGTCTTAGGTTCACTCATTTATAATAATAAAAAAAGCTTGTTAAAGTGAAAATCAAAAAGCAGTGTTGCCAGAAAATGGTGCATTTTGGTTAAAAATGGGATTTTTATTACAAACTATGCTATAAATTGTTACAAAGTTTCACATATCTGTCCTTAGTCATATGATAAAGGGGTCTTAGGTTCACTCATTTGTAATGAGAAAAGCTTGTTATATTGAAAATCAAAAAAGCAGTGTTGCCAGAAAATGGTGCATTTTGGCAAATTTAACAAAATGAGATTTTCACAAAATATGATATGAATTCTCGCTATTCGCAATAAGGGCGCCGCCAGCAGATTTGCGATATTATCGTGATGTATCATGGGAAAAATCGTGATGTATCATGGGAAAAGGTCGACATCCAAGTCCGCGCAATACGAATATTACCATGCTATTACATAGGAACACGTGACAATATTTTTAGTTTGTCAATATAACGGTATTACACGCAAATCGATAGAGAAAAATTAATTGTGCACATTTCAAATCACATTATTAAGTATTATTGAGTATCGATTCGCGTGTAACACCTTTATTTTGACAAACTAAAAAAATATTGTCACGTGTTCCTATGTAATAGCATGGTAATATTCGTATTGCGCGGACTTGATGTCGACCTTTTCCCATGATACATCACGATTACATCGCAAACCGCTGGCGGCGCCCTTATTGCGAATAGCGAGAATTGTTACACAAATCCAAGTTTCTTAAAATGTATTATCTCTCTATATCCTTATGATAAAGGGGTCTTCGGTTTCTAATGAGAAAAGCTTGTTATATTGTATATCAAAAAGCAGTGTTGCCAGAAAATGAAGCATTTTGACAAATTTGTCAAAATGCTTTAACATTCCACGAGCCGGAACGGCGAGTGGAATGGAACAATAGAGAGATTGCGAAGAAGCGTTCACTGCAAACGCCATACGGGTTACGTATTACGACATTGTGCGGTAGAACGTCATAGTGCCGTTCACATCCAAACTAGTCTCCTCGTGATTGCCTCATAAAGTCTGACCGGAGACTGTATGTAAACGCAATTGCAATAAGCTCATGGTGGCGCTATGCTGAGACAAATATATCTAAAGATATAGGAAGCACCCATTGATTCACCTTGGGTGCATCGAACCAGAGAAGATGAGAATAGATTCTCTTCTTCTCTCTTCGAACCCACCAAGGGTGACACTAAATTCACGGTTGTTCTATTAGCAACGCAAAACCTATGAAAAATTCCGCTGGTTTACTAGCTAGAAAGTGAGGCCAGTTATCGATCCGTTATGAATAATTCATGTTCGACCCTTGGATCATGTTAATTGATATTGGCAAATAACAACGTTGTTAGTTTTGCGAACTTTGCCTGTTCAATGAGAGTATAGCGCGCCCCAATACATCTGGGCACAAACCAGGCAAAAACGATCCAGTTTAATGAAATGGCGGACGGGTATTCCCATCAGGCACCAGTGATATGTTTTTTCAAAGAAAGTCTACTAATTTGATATGAAATGACATTTTGCAATAGCAAAGTCAAAATTAGGACTTGAGGTCAATAATATGAAGGAAATACGTGACAGAGGCAAGGTGTGAAACACAAGTAGTATTTGAAGTTACAATAACCTTTGATACCCGACCAGACCTTCCATAGCTTTCCATCATTGCGCCTTATTCGTCTTTATGTATTTCTATTATGCTCTCAAGTAAAATAAAATACTAATCTGCACTAAGCAGACAGAATGTTACTTGGCTACCAGCATGAATTATTGATTTTATACGGAGGTAAAGAAATACACAGTTGCCTGCAAGCCGTGCACCATACTCCAAATACTTACGGTAAATCTGAATAATGGTCACATGTTGACATATCATGTGTTCGGGAAATCACGTGGCAACATTTTAAGATTTCAGACTTGTTTACTAGTTAAATTGTCATTTGTATTATTGATTATTTATCTTTGTTAATTAATATATCTTTTAAATGCTGATAAATCGTGGTTGGCTGACCATATTATATGTTAAATTCAATACTTTATGAATATAATTCTACCACGCAGAGGGGTCACACAGCATAATTTCACACTACACGATTTAGCTAGATTTGGAGCTCTGCACTTCAAATTCACGTCAATTTCAAAGTTCATACACTTAATATATTTAATATAATACTTATTTTTTTGTTATAACAAACTGGAACACGAAATAATACTAGCTTATTACCTATACAGAAAGGGGATTTATACACATTCACTCAGCAATTTGACATGCCTGGCGCATCAAGACATTCTCTGTCTGGATAACATGACTGTCGCCCTCAATACGTCTGGGCACAAATTTAAATAACAATACGCTATTTACATATGAATGCGGCCTCATGCTAATTTCTGGTGCCGCTTCCAGGTATTGTTTTCTGGTAAGAACTCATGCGGCGAATGACATAATCGAGCCGGCAACTTGTGAAACCGCCCGGCCGTATGGCATTTTCCATATACTCGGTTAGTTTTGTGGGGTTCATTATCGAACCCAACGGTTTTAGCTTGTATTTATATTATTTATTAACATAGGTCTGTTTGTTTGTGATATTTCAAGCGTTTTAAAATTTCAAAATAATCCCATTCAATTACACGGTTGACGATGAAAATTTACTGAATTTAGAGAATGCAATGCGACCACCACCTGGTAAGAACTCATCAGCAGAAGTATTTTGGTGGTTAAATGGTCAAAATCGGTCAAACACTTTTCGAATTATGAATTTTCAAAGTTTCCCATTCTGACCGGTCATTGAACGAAATAAAATGACAAAGTCCAAAAATAGCAATGGGAGCAAAATTGGTATAAGCATATATTTACCTTTTTATATTTCTTTATTTTAATACAAAAATTATATGCAAACATGAAACAGGCATATTGTGAAAGTATCAAAGGGGTTTCTTATGAAATGGCACTTTACTGGTCAATAGCATAAATTATTTCTTCAAACCGAGGCACTGAAATCATGCTTTTAGAAAACAATTGCCAACAATCATCCAAAATGGCCGAAATGGCACAAAATCCAGGTGAACTTTTTTATCCACAACATTATAGGCCTACACTACACATAAAAAATACTACTACAAGGGATTCATACTGCAGTTACTGTCCGTTTTCCTATACACAATACACAGTGCTCTCACCATTGACGCGCGACCTTTACAAATAGTGTATGTTAGAAGTATAGGCATTTGCCTAGTTAACATCACTGTGTGAAAAATAACAGGCCAATATTTAAAGTATTCTCCAAACTTCTAGCAAATATATTTTTGTGTTTTAGGAAGGATATGTAAACGACAGATAACACAAAAAAATATGAAGAAATTATTTCCAAACCGTGTTAAGTCAACAATCATTATGTTGCTCATTTTCAAGAATGCTGGTTAACAATAAGCAGGGTATTGTCTCATTTCGTGAACAAAGGCCCACATACCATTGTTACCTTGCGTTTCCTTTATTAATACCAGCTCATTGCGATACCGCACATGTAAAACAGAAACATGTGTACCACCATAGAAGATCTGATTTAATCAGTTGAGCTGTTTTCAATGAGTGTTATCGTGGTTTAATAGCTTTTAATGGGGTTTAAGTCCTGCAAAGGTCGTGGTGAATTCTACTGTAGACATTACTGCATCATGTTTCAACATAGGAATCCAAACAATCAAGTACCAACATGCACAGCTTTGTCCTGATATCACTTTTGGGGTTTTAACAAAATGTTTAACCTTTAGATGTTTAATCTCTTTGATAGCTGATAATGCCCAGCCATTCAGCAAGTGGCTAATAACTGACCTTGACAGGCTTGAATGAACACTCATCTGCTACAAAACCATCACACTCTAGGACCTGGTCACTCCATAATGCTACAGGGAGCACAGTACTTTAACAATGGAGTGAAAGACTCATTATTGATTAGGCGCGTATTTTAAAAGTACAGCTCCTGTGCGTGTATAGCAGCAAGTCAGTGTTAATGGTAAAAATATAAGAAAATGTTTAGGGTTGACATCAGGTGAAAAATACATCAAATGAGCACGAAACTTCACATTTATGTTCAGAAAGGTGTCTATTTAACATGACTCGAAAAGTGTATGGAAATTCCAAAGAGAAGCTGGTGATTTAATTTTTAACTCAAGATCTACCTGTCCATTTTTTTAACCATTTTACAGAGGGTATGATAAAGGTAATTACGGCAACTCTGCCAAATTACAGCTCAGTAGGTCAAGGTTTTTACCTGATCTTATTGATCTGAATATTTTGTGCCATTCTGAGCAGTGCTGTACTTGGCCACTGGCAATTAAGCGCACTGTGGCGATGGACCAATTTTGACTCACACTTACAGAAAAACCAAAGAAGTTATGTTGCTGTAATTTGCAGGATAGTTACAAAATATAATTGGCATTAGCATCCCCAAGTTTTACAGAAAAAATTTGAAAAATAAAAGAATGAGCTCAATTTAGAAATGTCTGTGCAAGCAGTGCACAGTTGAGCTCCCTGCATGTCTATGAGGGTGTTCTAATCAAGTTGATGGTTCATTGGTTATCCCTACTCTAAGCATTCAGTCCAGATTAGCGATATGTGAGTTTTGCGGGCTCTTTGGAAAATGAGTGTTGTTCACACGTGTATGCTATTTGTCTAAATTAACTATAATTAAAGACAGAGATAAAAACAATTTATCGCGTCTGATGTCACTGTCAATTACGATCCTTGATTGGTTTACACAGGTTAATCAGCGCGTAAAGGAAGACCGATCTATCTGGTGCTGATCGGAGAAAAGGAATAGCAGCAAATGGCGAAAAATTACGTACTTTTACAAGGCAAAAAGCAGCTTTTCTAGGCATTGTGGACATGGTGCCTTCACCAAAAAAAGTTTCCTACTATAAAGACCTAACTTTTGAGATGGTTTGCATGTCGAAAGGTGCAAAATTAACAATAAGGCGCCCGGTTATAAATCCGCGTTCAGCAAGTCATCATCACAACACTTGTAAACAAACCGTGCTGGAGTTTGATTGACAGATGACGTCAGACGCGATAAATTGTCTTTATCTTTGTCTTTCATTATAAACTGAGTTTGGTGTTGGATGCCTCGGAAGTCACGGTGTATATTATTCGAACAACAAGAAACAAACCCCATTATTATATAAATAGTACACTGTTTACTTATTAAAGCAAAATGAAAATAGATAATTTAACATGCCTAGCTCGATTCCTACCCAACAAACACAAATATATTACAGAAAACGGGAAATGTCGGGTTAAAGGGTATACGTGAGGGTCAAGGGTATATAAAAGGTTTTAATAACATTCAAAAAACCTTTTGTTCAAAATATTGCTGCAAAGCATTCTAACATAATAGACTTAAGTACGCACAATGTTTGGTAAATGATATTTTACTCTAGCATTTCGAATTTTGGTTTAAAATGTTGTATTATTTTCAGTATAACACGTTTGAAAAAAGAGTTTTCAAGATTTTTATATAAACCGATATTGATATGTTATCAAAATGTGTAAACTAAAACCAAAAGCATATCATGTTTTAAAAACATTTTGGTGTTTGCTGAATAGTATCCATAAGCAAACACTTTTACAGTTGTTTAATGCAACGAAATAGCAATGGCGAAAAATGACGTTGCACGAACTGCTGTCACCCGTCCAAAACAGACAATTCTACCGCATTATGTCGTAAGACGTCACGATCTTGCCTAAAACGCCTCTTCGCAAGCTGATTTGTGGACAGCATTCTCCACACACAAATGAATAGGCAATCTGCCCGTTCGAATTCGCGTCGAAAAAAAAAATCGAAATTTATTCACTTCTTCTTGTCTATACTAAGTCAAATTGTAACCCCCAAAATGGATTATATTACATGTCGGACTCTACTTGTTCTATTTGGATACTTTGATTCGCTTCATAACACGACGAACATAACATTTTTCTGCATTTTACAATACGTTTTTTTGTCATTTTGGAACGTCATTTTTTGCTACCAACCGCAACGTAATCGGGTTACGGTAATTCCACGATTGACCAATTCACAATAGATTTCACTCTCTAGAGGGCATACTAACTGATTTTCGACTAATGTAGCTTGCCGTTGGCGTTCCCGTGTCACGTTTCACGTAAATTTCGCAATCTCTCTAGTACATCTTTCACCTCGTGATTATATTTCGACCATTACACGAATTTAAGACAGTTAATATTTGTTTTATATCACTCATACATAAATTCTGTTGCATAAAAATACTATCTAAGATAGGGAATACACAGTGATATAATAGCTGTTATTGCATGTATACATTATTTTCTTTCAAAGTTGACACAAATTTGACCACTTAACCATCATGTAGTTATTGTGTATGCACACAGCACAGGGGCACTCACATAGGTAATTGACCCGTACTAGTAGCGCTGTGCTGTGGGTATAGGAGATGAATTAGTTAGCGTCATATATCAAAAAGTACTTGCTCTATGTTTCAATTACTTATTCTTTTCAAAATATCTGAATTTGCATTTGCATGAGAAAGGAAATCTACCATCTTATCCAAATTCCCGTGTTAATCCAATGAACATTTTGCTTCACCGGGCCGCCCTGACTTGGTCGCG
Source organism: Amphiura filiformis (assembly GCF_039555335.1). Taxonomy (NCBI): domain Eukaryota; kingdom Metazoa; phylum Echinodermata; class Ophiuroidea; order Amphilepidida; family Amphiuridae; genus Amphiura; species Amphiura filiformis. Next base: position 52,917,586 of record NC_092646.1, on the reverse strand, counting down.
TTTGGAAGACGAGTGCCACCAAACCGAAATAGGTACAAATTTAGTACTTTCTGTCAATCAAGTATGGTTTATTTTCTACATGTCAATCTTTAAATTATTAGAATAATCCCTATAATAACGGTTGAGCGCCTTGATGAGAAAATGATAGCAAACCAGTGAAAAATCCACAAAACTCAGTCAGTGGAGCTCCACCGTACATGCCAATAGCGTCATTATCGATTGCATTAGTCGACCGTAGCGGACAATTCGATCGCTCATTGGATTAATATTATCACGTGGTAAGAAATGTGCATTGGACAATCGATTACTATTATGGTTTAGTACTGCATATTTCGGTTTAAGCTTCACTAAGCGGGTTTATGGCTGAAAAGGTCACGGTGAATTTGCCGTGGACAAAACTGCACTATTGCTACTTTTTAAGTTGGTGCATGAGAAGGGTCTGCGTGGGAAATTGATAATGATGCGATTGGGATGTGAGTATGTCCAATTTGAGTTGTTTAAATGTGTATGTGGGTAGGGGTGTGCGTATGATGTAGGCGCATGCGTCGCGGGGGTGGGGATGGGTGGGTTGGTTGTGGGTGTGTGTGGGGGTGCGTGTAGGAGTAAGGTGGGTGCGTGTTTGGGGTGTGTGCGTGTATGATAATGTAGTATTGGATATGCAGGAAATGTGTGGTTACTTTTAACAATATCTGTGTCAAGAAAGTTGTGATACCCAAAGATGACGTCAGGTTTTTTTCGCAGGCCTGTGTCTTGAGCGATTTGCCAGCAAACCTTTTCAGTGACTATCAAGATCGGGTCAGCTTTCTGTGTATCTATGTGGCTGAAGCTCATCCAAAAGAAAAATGGAACTTCGGAGTGCGGCGCTTTTGTTACACGGAACAGCATAAGACGATAGAGGATAGGATCCAAGCAGCAAGGTTAGTTAACCCTGTAATATTTGAACGAAGTCGTAAACCTTTCCAGAGTCCACTCATGATAGCAACATTGGCGTGCGTGACAGGGTTTTCTTTAAGCATTTTGCCGAGGGGGTATTTTCAAATTTTTTGGACCCTTTCATTTGCGATATTTTTCCACTGAGGGGTCCAAAACATTGGCTAAGGGTTTTTTATTTTTATTTTGGAAAACATTTTTAACAATATTGGGTGTTTTTATTCAAATCTTGTAATATTTGAACACGTACGTTTTCAAGATTGTGTACGCGTTGGACTTTGAACTTTTGCATTTGAAGGGGTCTGCAAAGTGCGTGAATGCGTAAATACGCGTGTTTTGTGCGTTAAAGTAAACCATGTGCGTGAGTAGAGGGAAGCCCACTAAGGCAGGATTCAAGCCACTTCCCACGTTCTTATACCGGTGTTAATATCAATGTCCAGAATTCGCTTTAATATACCCCCCAAAAAAAAAAAAAAGATTATAATAATAATAATAATAATAATAATAATAATAATAATAATAATAATAATAATAATAATAATAATAATAATAATTGTAATAATAATAATAATAATAATAATAATAATAATAATAATAATAATAATAATAATAATAATAATAATGGTAATAATAATAATTTTAGACAGTAGAAACATCTTGAAACAGAAACCCCATTTTGTCCGTGTTGAAACTACTTGGGTCCGTATGCACAAAAGAAGTTAGACCAGATCTAACATTAAACGTACGTGGTCTAACCATGGGGATAACGGAGAAGAAACTCTTTGGTATTTACATATACCTTATTCTAAAATATTGTAGATCATGTTAATGGTAAATACATGTAGCTTAATATATTAGTCAGCTGCATTTTAATTGTCGGACTTCACTAGGAGTAAACGAGGAAAAGAAAAGATTAAAGAGATCCTTCCCTAAATCTAACCTTCATAGGTAGGCCTAGATCATGTCCGGGTCTAACTTTAGTTGGTGTTTAGCATTGGCTTTTAATTAAGCGTCAACATACTCAAGCATACACCTTAAATTGTTTATGTTTATGGCCCAAAGTTACGAAATTGTATTAGGGGTGGCATTCGGGTTAACATCATTGTAACTATTCCATAGATATGTTGTTAGAGTAACGACGGGTTTGGGCTTATACGATGCGTCGTAACACTATGGACCACAACACAAGAACCTCATCCCAATGGCATAGTCCAATAACCTCAATTACATAATCATAGTGCAAAATTTGTCCTCAAGTTGCAGAGTATGAGTTTTTGTACCCAAATCTTCAAAGGTTATTCAATGAATGTACAAATGTATTGGGGTTTAAGAACTGTTCCCCTGATAGATGAGCATGTTGTGGATGCTAGTGTATCAGTGGTAGTGAAATCCACCTCATCATAATGAATGTGTCACTTAGAATTCACTGCTTCATTTACATTCAAAATGCACCTGATATTACACTATCCAGCATATATCAAGCTTGACTTTTAAAGTCTGCTATATTTTTATAACCTTTGGGATATTCCAGTTGAAATCCACATACCCCTGTAGTAGACATCAGTGAGACATGGCTTTAATGTTGTGGTGTAGATTCAGATAACCCCCATTTGTAATTCACAGATCATTTGTGAAAGATTAAGCTCATGTCATAAGGGGTGTATAAATTTCAACTGGAATAACCCATTTTCAAACTATTCTAAGTATGATCTTCAAATCATTATTACAGAGAACTGATGGCTGCAGACAGTGTTCACAACACTTTCACAACCAACCCTTCTGAAACCACCAAAATTCCTGTCGTCATGGACACAATGGATAATAACTTCGCCGTGACATACAGTGTACATCCCGACCGTGTTATTATCATTGGTTCAGACGGCACACTATACAGGGTGATTTAAAATGAACTGTACCCAACTTCAAAAATTAAAATTAAATACTTACCGACATTTAAATAATTTGTGCTTGTAAGCTGTAACAGGATATTATGGTTTCTATTATTGGTGAAAAAATCATGTCTTTACCTCTAATGGTTTTGAAGAAATAAACACTCTTAGAAAACACACCAAAAATGATGTTGCACACGGATGAGTATTCTATTCTTCACCTCGCGACACCGAGGTCCTTTTAACAAGTTCTAACCAATTATTCTTAACTGTTTTAGTTCCTAAAGACATTCTTTATATCTGTCCCTGAAATGATTTGTCATACAACATGCGCGAATATTGGGGTATGCTTTAGGCCGCGAGCCCTCTGGTTAAAAGCAGGGGCGAGGCAGTACAAAAAGAGGTGGCAGAAGAAATAGGTCGGGAAAGGGTTATTAAAAATTAATTTAAAATCATCCTTTTGTTGTTTTTGTTTTTGTTGCCCTTCAATTTTTCAAAGCATCGGAAAAATGGTTCAACTTTTCGGGCTGCCGATGAAGGGGTGGCAAAATCACAATTCACCTTGTCACCAGCCACCTCCCCCCCCCCCGGTAGGATCGTCCTGGGTTGTCCACTGTAAAGCCATGTGTATGCCAGATGTATAGTGTGTTACATGAGATTATTTTGTTTAGTCCTGCTTTCCAGAAAGTGACCCTTTCTTGAGGTCATCAATTAGTAGTCAACTACGACGGTAGCATCTTCCGGTAAGATTATAATTGAATTAGTTAAAACGTTTGTAACAATTAAATGGCAATTTTTTTCCAGGGAGCTATAGAGTAAATGTTTGGGTAGCCTTCATTTCCCGTGACCACAAGAATGATAGAAGTATTCTTTATTATTTTCATAACCTTTGATTTTCCGGGATTTTCTCCCAGAATATATAGGTATAATAGTGCTTATGGTTAGCATTTCTCTATTAGAATGTCAACTAGTTTGACACTCTTTCGGGATTTAGATAAATATGCGAATTTGACCGCCCTTTCCACTAATCCTAATTTTACGGCATAGAATAGTCTTTTATTCCGCAATGTTTAAAGAGGATTTTATCATTGTTTGCCAAAAATCGCCAGCCTCCCTTTTTGAGCTGCCAGAAATTGCGTGGCCCGTATGCGTTGTTAGGCGAATATTTACTGTATATTTCTTTAAAACTTGAAAGATAAGGTAGCATAATTATATTAGTGACCTTTTCTTATCAAACACTGGTCTGTCTAAAATGAATCCAATTCAATGGGAGAGCTGATGATGTTCATTCAGCAACCATCCACGTGATGCCTAAACGGGCTGATGTAATTCTCACAAGATTGGGTACATTATAGATATGGAGTGTCTCCATATCAATTTGTAAGCGTTCTTTGAGTTAAGTCATTGTCGTTTACAACCGTGTGACAAAACAGGCGAAACTAGTAACTTTTCGAGAATAAGCCAAATCGGCATTAGAAGTTTGCAATGCATTGTGGGACAGTTTTTGCATTTTTAGGACACTTTGTCCTTTGACCTATCGCGAAAATTCAGAAAAATTGGTTTTTGTGCATACAAAATATCATTTAAAAAAGTTTTACTAGAATAAAAACAAATTCAAAAAATATATTTATTATATAAATTAATTATTTAAATATTTCTAATGATAACATTATTACAATAATAAATAAATAAATAATAATTAGATCAATTTCCCCGATATGTCAGAGGTCAAAGTGTCCCAAAAGTGCTCTCAAAAACCGGAAGTCACAATGGCGATTGGGCTTATTGGTCGTCATTGCTCATTGAAATAAAGTATATGGACAATATAAGTGTGCTCTTTCATTTAATGCCATCAAACCTAAAAGATATTGCAAGGATCATTTGAGGTTTTGACTTTTAAAACCTAAATTTGGGTCAAACTTTGCGCTTGAATATGTCGTTTTCAACAGATTTACCACATTTGCCTTGCTATATAAATTGAATTGCGTTATCTGTTAACGTAATGAAAAAAAGAAATCTCAGCTTTCGTTTGATAAAAAAAATCTGATTTGATGACGGGAACACTTGAGGTTTTGACAAAAAAACCAATCACAGATGCCTATTTTCCACTAGTCACAAGCTAGAAGCTCACACAGCTCTTATGATGCTATGCACTTGGCGACACGTTATATTCTGTTGCGCAGTTGTAATTTAAAGAATGTGTGGGGGTGGGTGGGTGGTGTGGGGTGGGGGTGTGTGGGGTGTGGGGTAGGTTGTGTGTGGGGGTGTGTGTATGTGTCAATTTTGCTTCATCTTCAGAAGCTTGAATACTTCAGACACATTAATAACTATTTATTTTAAAGCCGGTTTCAGTCTTGGGTGGGATTTTGGACGATTAAGATTGTTTATAGCGGGAAGGAAGAAATCAATACCAGGTTGGCATGGGATAGCATAGGCATGGGCCAAGTACTATGCCCTTGTTCAACAAAAATCATAAATAAAAAATAAAAAATGTGTTCAAGGGTTTTGTTTTTTGTTTGTTTTGTTTGTTTTTTGAGGTTGCGCAGCCACTAGTTTTCGCGTTGATAACTGAGGTAGGCTGCCCTATTGTAGTTAGAGTAGGCTTGATATCCTAGTTCTGTATACAATTTCATAGCATGGCACAGTTTTGCCATATTGAAGCTGAAATGGTGGAATGTTGTGCAACAGTGGAACAAATTCGAGCGAAGCGCGCAAAACCTTTTTAGGCTAAAATGGCCAAATATGAGATTAGTTTAGTCAGAAACGAACATACATGCGTGAACATGGGGAGGGGGCGGGGTGATTGTGTGGACCATCCCCCTCCTTGTCAAAATATTGGGAGATTTATCCATACCTGGGATTGCTTAATATTACCGTTTAGGGCGTTCTTAGTGGTAGAAGGTGTACGACAATGTTTGTAAATTGATGGGTGGGTTTCCAGTTATGACCAATGCACAATTGGGTACATTTTGAGCAAAAGTGATCTATAAAGCACCCAATTTGGGCTAATTTGGGTGCTTTTTAAGACAGATTTATATACTGATGGGTGGCAAAACAGCAAAGTAGGTCAGAAATTCATCATTCGAAAGTCTGCGCAGCACATCCACGTACAAATGTTTTCTAAGACCCCCCTCCCCTTCTCCCGTATCATGTACGCCTAAATTTTACTCAAGTTTATAATTCATATATTTGTTGCTCAATTTTATGACATTGAAATTGTTCATACAAATCCATATGGTACGTATCTTATCCCGTTAACGGAAATATTTATTCGTGATATCCTTTTGTAACGGAAATGTTTGGACAAGAAAACAAGCTCAACTAGTGGCAAATGGTGGTCATAGACCACAAACCTAGCTGGGGGCGTGTTGGTGTTGTGGAGGTATTTGACCCCTGCAAAATGTTCCAAAAAATGTTCCCCTGGTCATGAGGTTTGTTGTCACCGAGTTTGAGTCCCGTATTCCTTACAGATGTCCAAAAAATACATTTATAAGATTTGACCTCTGCATGACCTTTGACCTGACCCCTGCAAAATGTTCCCCTGATCATGAGATTTGTTGTCACAGAGTTTGGGCCACATACCCCTTACAGATATCCAGAAAATGAAATTATAAGATTTGACCCCAGATAACCTTTGACCTGACCCCTGCAAAGTGTTCCAAAATGTCCCCCTGATCATTAAGTTTGTTGTCACCAAGTCTGAGCCCCGTATCCCTTACAGATGTCCAGGAAATTCATTTCTAAAATTTGACCTCTGCATGACCTTTGACCTGACCCGTGCAAATTGTTCCCCTGGTCATGAGATTTGTTGTCACCGAGTTTGAGCCCCATACCCCTTACAGATGTCCAGATAATGCAATTGTAAAATTTTGCCCCTTTAATGACCTTTGACCCCAATTCTGTAAGCAAGTTCTAGGCGTGGGGTAAAGCCGATGCATATATGCAAATGACATCATTGTACTATATAATATGTGGCAGGAGAAGCATTTTGAAGGTATTTGGTTAAATACGGGAAATGCCCCCTTAATGACTATTTACCCCAATTCTGTTTAGACCCTATGGGCACTGGATATAGCTGATACATATGTGCAAGTTACGTAACTGTATGGTGTAACATGAAGGAGGAGAAGCATTTTGAAATTTATTGCCAGAAAGAAGAAAGAAGGCAGAATGGAGAGCGTGGCAGTACCTAGCTGGGGGTGTAAACCCCCAGCTAGGTAATGACCTTCCCACGGCTTGTTCAACACGTAGGCTACACTATGATAGTCTTTAAATAATTCTGTTGTAGTAATACCGTAATAGCTGTAACCATTTTTTTGATCAAATATAATAGTTGTGTTTAGGATGTGTCAAGTGTTCATGTGAAAAAAGGCTTTTTAAGAAAACAACAGAGCACCCTCTATTCTGAAATCTCTCAACCCCTTTTAACTGGTGGTTAGTCCTGATGCTAGATTGATTATACAAATCCCTTTATATCATCAGAACGAAGATGGTGTTTAAATAATTATAAAAGAACTATATAAATATAAAGAACTTGACACGAAGAACCAAAATAAATACTTTGTCATAATTGGAATGTAAATATTGTCAGATTTATTTTTATCATAATAGTGCTTGCAAATACCGAGAGGTCATTTCACAGATCAAGGCAATTCTGTTCTATTTTACCCACAGACACAGCCGTGCCTTGAATTGCAACTTGAACTGGCAACTCGGACACGGTTTGATTGAATGATTGATTACCATAATAATCATTATGTTGGCTACATGATTACAAATAGGCATCACTACTTATCCAAAAGTTCCTCCCGAAGCTGAATCAAACATCAAGTATATCTTCAATTCGTGACGTTGGTGTCTTAAGCGGTCGTTTTTCGACATGTCATACTGGTAATACAGTATCTAGGTGAGTGAGCGTATAAATATGGCGAGTACCCGCTAGTCCGAAGGACCGCTAGTCCGAAGGTTCGCTAGTCCGAAGGTTCGCTAGTCCGAACACGTATTTCAATGGAGGACGTGACGGTCGCTAATCCGAATTTGCAAAAAGGTTCGCTAGTCCGAAAAAAAGGTTCGCTAGTCCGAAGGTTCGCTAGTCCGAATTTATTAAAAGGTTCGCTAGTCCGAATTGTTAATCAGGTTCGCTAATCCGAATCAAAAAAGGTGCTCTAGTCCGAATTTTATATAAGGTTCGCTAGTCCGAATGATAAATAAGGCCCGCTAGTCCGAATTCTAAATAAGGTCCGCTAGTCCGAATTTTCTTTAAAGAACCTGATCAGCGCCACCATACACCGGTCTCAAAATGTATTGAAGGTGTTTGATCAAATATAGCGTGTTACCTAATAGGTGCACACAGGTTCACAACATTGTTCATGTTTTGCATTGTTTCTTTAAAAGTAATGATGGCAAGTACATAAAGTATACATTTTCAGAAAGGAAACAATGCAAGTAACCCAATAAGTTTCCAAATCGATGAAAACTGTATATTTATGTTCTAAAGACACAAAAAATATACATGGTATAGATTTTGCCATTTTTCTAAAGTATTTGAATATTTATTCCTTTTAAAAATTACTGATGTAGGTTTTGCAGAATGAATGAAATTGCAATCAAATATACACCATCGCCTCAATGGTAATGGAAATAATTCAAAACAACAACGAGAGCTAGGCCTATTATGAATGTCTAAAATACAAACTTTTCTATTTATTTTATTTCTTCATTGATTACTTTCTCTATAAATCCTTCTTCCTTTAATTCTTTCTTTCTTTCTTTCTTTCTTTCTTAAATTCGGACAAGCGGACCTTATTTAAAATTCGGACTAGCGAACCTTATTTATAATTCGGACTAGCGAACCCTAAATCAAATTCGAATTAGCGGACATGATTTTAAATTCGGACTAGCGAACTTTATATATAATTCGGACTAGCGGACCTTATTTAGAATTCGGAATAGAGAACCTTCGGACTAGCGGACCTTCGGACTAGCGAACCTTCGGACTAGCGAACCTTCGGACTAGCGAACCTTCGGACTGGCGGGCCTTCGGACTAGCGGGCTGTAACCTAATTACTGTTCCATGTCTTACCATACTTGAATAGCGAATATTTATTCAAGTATGGTAAGACATGGAACAGTAATTAGGGGTTATTACAGTAACTGCGCATCAATTGTTTAGAAGACATTGTTATAAAAATTTAAAAAATTGCCTTTGAAACCGAGTATATGGGGATTTGCCATTTGGTCTAATCCCATTTCGTCTAACATCCATTTAGTCTATATGCATTTAATCTAAACCCATTAGGTCTATATCCAGTACATCCAATAATCATTTGGTCCTATAATCATTTGGTCTAATAACCAATAAGTCTAAAACCATTTAGTCTAACAACCATTTAGTCTAATACCCATTTGGTCTATAACAAATAAGTCTAATAGCCATTTGGTCTAATACCCATTTGGTCTACAAACCATTTGGTCTAACAAGCCATTTAGTCTACTAGCCAATTGGTCTACTAACCGATTGGTCTAATAGCACGTGCGAGGATGCATAGGCGCAATAACGCTATTACACATACTTTGAGTGTGAGGTCATAGTCCAGGGTCACCATGGTCTTAAAGGAGCGCGTGTCATAATCAGTGTAACAGGTCTATATGGGCCTACGTATATATACACATAACTCCATATGCAAAGTGAAAAAACAAATATGCCCTACACATAACTGATTCCCAGTTCATTATCGTCACTTTTAACTCCTCATTTTACAAGATTTTTTAGCAAGATTTTAATCTCTAAAATGGTTAAAACTAAACCATTTTTAATAACATCTTACATTTGTACACATAGAGGGTTGAGAACCAGAAAGCCTGAACTCCCAATGACCTGCTCTCACAAAATGATCAAATAACAGATATTCCAGCTTTGAAACATGTTAGGGTGGCTTCTTGCTTTTGTCTTCAAAAATCAATATTTCCTCCGGAATTTCTTTTGTTTTCTATTGAAATCTTTCCTGTTTAATTGACTCTATCTTCTATAGTGCCCTGGCGACTTTATGTTCATTTTGTGGGAGCAGGTCATTGTGAGTTAAGGCTTTCTTGTACGCAACCTTCGACATGCATCTGACACCATCTTACAGTATTCTTTTTTTTTTAATTAATAATATTATTATTCATTCATTAAACCCTCGATATCTTTCTATCCTAAAGTAGTGAATTCTTTCAATCTCATTCATTCGTTCTTTCTTTACCAGTCACAATGGTTGAAGTAATGAAGAAGATGATGATGTCGGACCCTAAATGGCAGGCGCTGCTCAGACTGTTTTCTGATAAGCAAGTAGCTATACGAGTCCTACGAAAGCAGAGAGAGATTAGGATGAGACCTGAATCCATTCAGATGTTTGAGGAAGGTTACGACCCAGCGACACATGACGGGCTGGTCAAGTTTATGGTAATAAAAAGGTTTGTGTGGGGGATTTATATCCAATTTTATGTATACCTTAGCATTATAGGCATGCTATAACTAATTTTAGAGAAATGGAAATCATTATTATAATAAAGAGTTTAACTCTTGATCTCAATAGCAAAATATTTACCTCCGTCATTTTCAGCTGTTGCTACTACAGCCTTCGTCAGTGGAATGACCCACTATTGAGCACTCTTAAAGTGTGACGTAATAATCTGGTCACAGACCTTTGGTAACTTGTAGCGCCTCCTTCCTTGTTCAGAGATGGTTGGTTGGCCCTGATGTGAACGACTGCCTTAACACGTCTCTCGAACCAACAGTATGAATGGCCAAGTGGTCAAAAAAAACGTGTAAGACAAAAGATTACATGTGTAAGATTGCATCTTATACGCGTAAGATTGCATATTATGCGTGTAAGGTTGCATCTTACACGTGTAAGAATTCTTGAGTTAACGAATCACAGAGTAAGAAATCACAAACAACCAATCATCTTACGCGTAGCAAACTTCGACCAATAATATGTAAAAATGTTTTTTTAGATTTGTAACACCCACGACTTGTGTAATTTTAAAATACGTGTAAGATTTTGCATTTAGTGATGGACGATACGCGATATTATTGGCGGGGTACCCAGGATAAGTAGAGCTCGTCACCAACATCGCAAACAAGGCATTTTCTAAATTTGTATGAGTGCTACAATGTCCTATATTGTATTCCGAAACTCTGTCAGGAATTGTTCCGATTGTAGGACCGTCATTGTCACAGCCCGATTTATCTCACGTTCTGGTTACTTTTTCTCAGTTATCTGAAGTCAATTTATACTAAATATCAATTAATTTCAAGAGGTGAAAGTAAAATAATCACGTTTGCGAAATCTTCCGCGGTACATATCGATATCGAGGCTGAGATAATTCGACGCTCGTCGTATGTACTAGTCAAATTGAAATACCGTCCATCCCTAATAGGCAATTCTTACGCGTGTAAGAAATGATATGGCGAGATTTCATTGGTCGAAGAAGAATACGCGTTAGATGATTGGTTGTTTGGGGTTAAAATATGGGTATTTTATTTATGATTTGTCAATTTAAGCAACCCGCTAGATCCTAAGACGTACAAGATGTGATCTTACACGTATAAGATGCAATCTCACACGTGTAAGATGCCATCTTACACGTGTAAGGTTACACGTATAATCTTACACGTTTTTTGGTCCACTTGGCCATTCATACTACGGGGCTCCCTAACTTAAGTTCGGACTTTGTCCAAGTCAACATGTTACCGGCTACACTACGGACTGCTCTCACAGTTGAATCTTTCAAAAAGGGTCTTAAAACATATATTTTCTAATGTATTTTGCTGTTGTTATTTTTGTATTTGTATTTGTTTCTAAAGCGCAATGTTCATATTTTTGGTATTACGCTATATTAAGCGCCGTTGTTATGTTATGTTGTGTTAACATGATGGTCCGGTGACTCAGTATGGATGTGTTTGGAAATATCGTTCAGTCTCTTCGATGTGTGATTCTTGGTAGGTTCCTTATGTGGTCTGCCCCTGTCATGGAATCATGCACACCGGACTAGTGACGTCATTTTTCCCGGTGTTGTCCTTTGGCTCCACTAAAAGTTGGCACAATGTCCTTGTAGGTTTAAATGTCACTCTTATACCAAATTCCTGGAAACTACTGTGAAGCGCTTCCAAAATTCCTTTGATATAAGGTAGAATAATATGGCCTTGATGTAACAGTAATGTCCGTGTTAGGGCTGATAAATAAATGCACAGGGCACCTTTGTGTGCTCTGTAGAAAGAGAAAAAAGTTTAAGCCCTACTGTTTTCATCTCCTTTCCATAATATATAGGATATTTACGAGCGAGTGGACAAGAAGACTATGGAAGAATGTGGTTTGAGCGACTACGTTAAAGACGTGCACTTATTCAAGATCCTGAAAGTGATATTTCCCCTCTACAAGAATGATCCTGAGGTAAGGCAAAAAACAATCCTAAAAACCAAAATGTTTTGTTATTTAGGTCAGGATTTATCCTAAAACTTGTCTTTAATTGTGTATATTGATGTTCAAGTAAATATGTGACCCAGCAGCACAAATGAGCCGTAAATTCCCTAAATTGTATACTGAGTTACAGTGTAAAATGTGTACGAAGGTTATATTCATCGGTAACTTAAGCTGGCCCGACATCCGTCTCATTTCGATAGTCAAAAACTAATCAATAATCCTATTGTTGAAGTGGATAATAAGCTTCTACCTTAGATGGCTATAGAACTTTTAATAGCTCTGGTCTTTGTTTGCTTATATTGCTAAATCCTGTTCAAGTGGTGGGTTACCAGGCATTGTATGCCAACAATGTGGAAAAAGAGACACATGTAAAAACGTAAAAGCTATAATTTTGTTGAAGGAGCAAAGTTTAACAAACCATAACCCCGCTTCTGGATATCGTTTGAAGTCAAATGATATACCATTTTAAGTTTATGATGTTTATTTTTAAACACGAAATAAAACAAAATTGACTGGGGAGGAATTTACGGCTCATTCGCCGTGGACGGTCACATATATGAACCCAGCAAACACATAGGGTTTTACAGAAAAGGTTTTTAGACTTTTTCTGTTTAATATGTCCTTTATATAAAGGATATAAAAACGTTTTAATAACATTTATAAAACATTTTTGAAATTTTCCAAAAGGTTTGCCCAAAATATTTTACAATAACGATTTAAAAACGTATTCATGATCTTTATATAACCCAACATTTAAATGAAGTTTGGAATTAAATAAAAATACTGGACTTACTATTTTTTAGCAAAGCTACGTTGCGTGTGATACCATCACACTTCATCAGGCTGGACTGGTCATGTGACAGACGGCTAGGGATCGGCTTGATGGCTCTGTCCCATGCGTGAGATAGGTTGTATCGTAGGTCTCCCCTTTTATTGAGTGATGGTGATTCTACTCTCTCCCAAATAGCCTCTTTGATGCCTCGGCGGTGCCACTGTTCCTCCCTGTCTAAGATGGTGGCATCCTCGATGTTTATTGAATGACCACTTTCTTTGAGATGTACGTACACAGCGGAGTATTTTGATTTAATTCCAAACTTCATATACTACAACTGGATGACTGAAAACATTCATCAATTTCCAACATTTAAATGTAAAAATCGTTTGAATAAACGTTTTAAGAACATTCATCAATTTGTTACCAACAAATTCGGGCGTGATTGCCTACAACAAGTAAGAACTTATGAAAAGACGGCTAGGAAAATCGCTACCTGGCGAAACCACCTGAGATTTAATTTACGTTGCCTTCACGAGGAAATTACACCACGGAGCATTAAATTAAAGAGTAATGTGAATGGACACAGAGCTAATAAAATCTTGCAACACGCGGAACGTAAACTTTTGAACGAGCGAGTACGCCAGGTGAATTTTACCATTGATGTATTGAAAGATAAACAAGATCGTATTTCCGAGAATTTATCGGCAACGTTGCCTAGCGACGCATTTACCAGAGTAGAGGAATTCACCAGACATGCGCAATTAGCCCAACATCAGCTGGTGAAAGACCGCCATGTTGAAAAATTCCACAAATTGAAAACATCGCGTGCGGATTTGGATACCAATTAGAGGAATAGCGGCAGTTCTGTGGATGATTCTAACGCTGAGAAATGGGTTAAAAATCTATCGGATCGTCAGTTATCGAATCAGGAAGTGAAAGTGCTCGCAAAAGGCTTGAACTTCGCTGTTGTACCGGAACGTGTACCGGTAGCAGAATTCATCACCGTTACCGAGTCAGCGATACAACAAGCTCAATTAAATTCATCAGATGCGGAGACTTTGAGAAATAAAATTTGTAATACGCTATGCAATACAAAACTACCGGATTCTAATATCACCAAGGATGAACGGAAAGCTTTAGCGGAGTTAGCCAAGGATGATAATATTGTAGTGGTACCCGCTGACAAAGGTAAATGTGTAGTTGTATTGAACAACCCTGATTACGATAGCAAATGTAAAGACCTACTCAAAGACGAGAAAACGTACAAACCTGTAGGCTACAACCCCACCAGTGGCTACAGAAAGAAAGTGACTGATTTTACAACTAAGTTAACCACTGAGTGTACTTGAACGTTATTCAAAAGAGGAAACTAGATCCCCCCTCGGAGCCAAGTGTGCCTGCTTTTTATGGGCTCCCAGAGATTCATAAAGCCGAACCAATACCTGTCAGGCCAATCGTGAGTAGTATTGGGTCCATAACATACAATCTTGCCAAGTACGCGGCTGAAATACTCGGTCCCATAGTCGGAAAGTCACCGCACCACATTCAAAATACGCAGGATTTTGTCAATCAAATCAAAGACATTAAGCTTCGTGAAAGTGAGACCATAACTTCTTATGATGTAAGTGCTCTCTTCACCTGTATCCCACCAGACTTTGCTATCAAAGTAGTGAAAGAGTGCCTCAAAAATGATGCCACTTTACATGAACGTACTGATCTTAGCGTAGATCAAATTGTGGAACTTGTAGACATTTGTTTGAAAACAACTTACTTTTCATACCAAGGCAAATATTACAAACATCAACATGGGTGTGCTATGGGCTCCCCAGTTTCACCTATAGTTAATTTGTGCATGGAAAGTTTTGAACAAGATGCTTTACGTTTGTACACGGGTACACCCCCACGCCTCTGGCTTCGTTTTGTTGACGACACTTTCGTTGTTTTAGAGCGTAGTGAGTTGGAAAACTTCTTTCACCACATCAATGATATAGATGAGAACATCAAGTTCACCCAAGAACATTGCAAAGACAGCTCCCTTGCATTTCTTGACTGTTTAATCACCGTGAAAGGTGACGGTTCCCTATCATCCAAAGTATATAGGAAACCCACACACACAGACCATTATCTACAATTTGGGTCTCACCATCCTCTCATACACAAGCTAGGAGTCCTACGAACTCTCCAGTATAGAGCAGACACTATCATATGTGAAACTGAACAAGTCCCGGAGGAGAAAGACCACATTGAAAAGTCACTCAAAAATTGTGGCTACCCGAACTGGGCATTCTTGAAAGCCAACAAGAAGAAAAGCCAGGATAACCAACAAACCAACGGGGGTGGTAGACCTACTAAAGCGCGGGCTACGCTACCGTTCATCTCGGGAACCTCGGAACGCGTCAAGAAACATCTGAAAGCGTACGGGATTGCAGCCTCGTTCAAACCAGGAAATACCCTCCGTGGAAAACTTGTTCATGTCAAGGACAAACAACCCAAAGAGAAATCCTCTAATCTTGTGCATGGACTTGTGTGTGCTGGCAAAGACTGTACTGAATCCTATGTGGGTGAAACCAAACAAGCCCTAAAATCCAGAGTAAACCAACATAGGCGGCCGAGCACCAACGAAGCCCAAAACTCCGCTGTGTACGTACATCTCAAAGAAAGTGGTCATTCGATAAACATCGAGGATGCCTCCATCTTAGACAGGGAGGAACAGTGGCACCGCCGAGGCATCAAACAGGCTATTTGGGAGAGAGTAGAATCACCATCACTCAATAAAAGGGGAGGCCTATATGATACAACCTATCTCACGCATGGGACAGAGCCATCAAGCCGATCCCTAGCCGTCTGTCACATGACCAGTCCAGCGGGTCAGTTGCCTGATGAAGTGTGATGGTATCACACGCAACGTAGCTTTGCTAAAAAAATAGTAAGTCCAGTATTTTGATTTAATTCCAAACTTCATATACTACAACTGGATGACTGAAAACATTCACCAATTTCCAACATTTAAATGTAAAAATCGTTTGAATAAACGTTTTAAGAACATTTTTGTGTTTGCTGGGAAGCCCTTGAAGATACTACTACTAGTTTCTTAAATGGTCGACTTACTGGTTGGGTGTAACAACACCAAAGTTGAACGTGTTTTTAGAAAGAACATGCACTTTTTGCGATGTATTGTTTTGTTTAAAAAAAAGAATATCCAACAAAAATCTATATTGCGTTAAGTATTCTCTGCTTTGCTTTTCACTTTAGATAAAGGCTGAATTGGAGTATACCCCAGAGTACACGTGTGCGATCGGCAGTTTATTCGAAACACTAAACATAGGCAGCGCTCCTCCAGATATTAATTTGGTTTCTATAGAAACCAAACAGGAAGTTGCACTTTCCCAGTTTCATAGTCGTAAACCGCGACCACTGGTTATAATTGCATCGTCAATTTCCTGACCTCCATTTCAGGTGAGTCTGTCACTACAGATGGTTATTGCACTTATAGGCCTATATATTTGTCTTTCAAAGTTAAAGGTTGTGATGTGAGTGTGCACAATTTGAGTAGTGTAAATGGATGTGGGTATGGGTGTGCGAATGAGGTGGGCGCACGCGTCGTGGGGGTGTGAGTGAGTGGGTGAGTGGGTGTGTGTTTAGGGGTGGGGTGTATGTGTGGTGTATGTGTTCACGGTTCGGAGTAACGGTGTATAGGAGATGTAGGAAAAACAAATCTGTGTTAAGAAAGTTGTATTATCTAAAGCTGTCGACGCCTGTTTTTTCACAGGCCTGTGTCTTGAGCGGTTCGCTGGCAAAACTTTTCAGTGACTATCAAGATCGGGCCAGCTTTCTGTGTATCTATATGGCTGAAGCTCATCCGAAAGATAAATGGAACTTCGGAGCGCGGCGTTTTTGTTACATGGAACAGCATAAGACGATAGAGGATAGGATCCAAGCAGCAAGGTTAGTTAATCTGTAATATTTGAATGAAGTCGTAAACCTTTCCAAAGACCTCTCGTGATATTAACATTGGTGTGCGTGACTAGAGGGAAGCCCACTAAGGCAGGATTCAAGCCACTTCCAATGTTCTTATACTGGTGTCATTATCAATATCCAGAACTCGCTTCTGCTAATAGTGCATCCCTCTTATGTGCCCCCAAAATAATAATAATATTAATAATAATAATAGGATTAATAATAAATAAGCATTTGTAATGCGCCATTTATTATTATTATTATTATTATTATTATTATTTTTATTTTTATTTTTATTTTTATTTTTATTATTATTATTATTATTATTATTTCTTGACAGTAGACACATCTTGAAACCCCATTTTGTCCGTGTTGAAAATGTCTGGGTCCGTATGAACAAAACAAGTTAGACCAGGTCTAACATTAGACGTGGTCTAACTATGGAGATTAGTTCAACGGAGAAGAAACCTTTTGGTATTTACATATACCTTATTCTAAAATATTCTAGATCATGTTAATGGTAAATACATGTAGCATAACATTAGTCAGCTGCAGTTTAATTGTCGGACTTCACAAGGAGTAAACGAGGAAAAGAAAAGATTAAAAGAAAAGATCCCTCCCTATGTCTAACCTCCATAGGTAGATCAGGTCTAAAGTTAGACCGGGTCTAACTTTAGTTGGTGTTTAGCATTGGCTTTTAATTAAGCGTCAACATACTCAAGCATACACCTTAAGTTGTTTATGTTTATAGCCCAAAGTTACCAAATTGTATTAGCATGATTAGGGGTGGAATTCGGTTTAACATCATTGTAACTATTCCATAGATATGCTGTGAGAGTAACGACGGGTTTGGACTTATAGGATGCGTCGTAACAATATGGACCACAACGCAAGAACCTCATCCCAATGGCATAGTCCAATAACCTCAATAACATAATCATAGTGCAAAATTTGACCTCAAGTTGCAGAGTATGAGTTTTTGTACCCAAATATTTAAAGGTCATTCAATAAATGTACAAATGTATTGGGGTTTAAGAACCGTTCCCCTGATAGATGAGCATATTGTGGATCCTAGTGTAAGTGGTAGTGAAATCTACCCATCATAATGAATGTGTCACTTAGAATTCACTGCGTCATTTACAGTTTCTCTGATATTACATTATCCTCTGTATAACCTTCAAATCTTGCTATATTTTTACAACCTTTGGGATATTCCACTCCAGCTGAAATCCAAATACCCTTATGTTAGACATGGATTTAATGTATCACACATGGGGTGTAGATTCAGGTAACCCCGTTTGTAATTCACACAACACTTTGTGAAAGATTAAGCTCATGCAGACTATGCCATAGTCGGTTTTTGATAAATAAAAATATGTTATTTAATCATTATGAACGCATTCAGTTGAACTTAAAATGGGGATTTGCCATTTGGTCTAATACCATTTGGTCTAATATCCATTTCATCTATATCCATTTTAGTCTAAATCCATTAAGTTTATATCCACTAAGTCCAATAATCATTTGGTCCTTTAACTATTTGGTCCGATTACCATTTGGTCCTATAACTATTTAGTCTAATAACCACTAAGTCTAAAACCATTTAGTCTAACAACCATTTAGTCTAATAACCATTTGGTCTAATACTCATTTGGTCTACAAACCATTTAGTCTTACAAGCATTTAGTATATTAATAAATAGATGAAATGGTATTAGACTAACTGGTTATAAGGACCATGCGAGTATTAGACCTAACGGTTATTAGACCAAATGGGCATTAGACCAAATGGTTATTAAAGAAATATTAGACCAAATGGCTATTAGACTATGTGGTTAGTAGACATACCGGTTATTAGACCAAACAATATTAGACTAAATGAACATTAGACTATATGGTTATTAGACTAAGTGGCAATTAGCCTTTCTGGTAATAGACCAATTGAATATCGACTAAACGGGAATTAGACGAAATGGTATTAGACCAATGGCAATAGACCCTTGAAATTATACTGATATTATTTTATTACATCAAAATACTAGTAAATGGTTATGGAAAGTTTTAGGCCTATGTAATTATATAAGTGACAGTAATAGTAAAGTATACGTAGGCTTATTGAATGTAACATATTATAATAATGGCACTTCAATACTGAACAGTTCTGATTTTAGAATCTACCAGTTTAATAATCGCGAAAGCTCGAGTTAAAGACTTGGGAATCCAACAAACAGGGAGTACGGTGACTAAAAAGATCAGATGTGAAAATCTATCAATTGTGCACAAATTAATTAAATCAGAGTTTTAAGAGTATGCATATAAATGGTCAAGTGGACTACGGAGAAGTCTAAATGTCATATGATAGGGGGTGTATAAATTTCAACTGGAATTACGCATTTTCAAACTTTTCTAAGCATGATATTCAAATCTTTATCACAGAGACCTGATGGCTGCAGACAGTGTTCACAACACATTCACAACCAACCTTTCTGAAACCACCAAAATTCCTGTCGTCATGGACACAATGGATAATAACTTCGCCGTGACCTACAGTGCACATCCCGACCGTCTTATTATCATTGGTTCAGACGGTACCCTAGCTTACACTGGACGTATTGTTACGATACAGTTAGAACAACCCCAAGCCACGATGGTTGACGAAACTCGGCAATGGTTGGAACAAAATATGTAAACAAGTTGAAGAAACTTTAGATTTTTAAGTTAAAAGACTTCTTTCTCGCTCCATGAATAATATGTAAGCAACAATACGATGTTGTTAAATCTAAGTGTTAAAGCTATATCAGGCTTATTAATGTTGGCTTTCTTCACCTTGTGACACCGAGGAGACGGTAAGATTTCATAACGGTACATGTTCTTTTAAGGTATCTGGAATGAGCGTTTTGAGCGTTTCGACAGTATTTTTTGTGGGACATTAGAGCACATCAGACATATCGAATTGCATTCTGAATACGAAGAATGTCTTTCTGATATCAAATAATTTTCATTTTTGAAATTCACGATATAATACAAATTTTATGACAAATTATTAAAAATTGATATTTTTCACATTTTTGATATATAACATACCTCGAAGTAAATTTTATAAATCTAATGATATATTTTAAAGTGTATGTAGCTGGGAGGAAAAGCCGACGATCAATTGAAAATTTTGACCTTTCATATTGAAGATATGGATTTTTCTCCAAAAAGACCTAATTTTTTTTGGTGTTTTGGGAAAATCCATATCTTCAATACGAAAGGTCAAACATTTCAATTGATCGTCGGCTTTTCATCCCACCTACATACACTTTAAGTACATATTATTAGTTTTATAAAGTTTACTTCGAGTACTGTTAAATATCAGAAATATCAATTTTTAATTATTTGCCATAAAATCAAAATTACTTGATATCAGAAGGACATTCTTCATATTCAGAATGCAATTCGATATGTCTGATGTACTCTAATGTCCCACAATAAATACTGTCTAAAGGTTCATACCCCACCCATTAAGTTCTAACCAATTTTTCTTAACGGTTTTAGTTCATAAAGACATTTTTCATATCTGCCTGAGATGATTTGTCCAGGGGCGTCGCTAGACCAATCTGATTGGGGTGGGGATAGCATATTTTGCCGACGGAACTATTTTGTTGCATAATATTGTGTTGCATAAGAAAATTGTGAATTGTAGATCAATTTTTGTAGCCAGGGCGCTCAAGAATCTAAAAAGTGTATGTGTGTGGGAGAGGTGTGGGTGGGTGGAGGGTTGGTGTGTGTGGGGGAGAGGGGGGCTAGGATCAAAGTTGTCCTCATCATATTTTTGTAACTACTTTTACATTAACAATATTGTATAACAACAACAGGACAACTTAGCAACAACCGCACTTTAATTTTCCTATGACTCTTTTAATTTGACGACAAACCTATGGTTTTGTAGACAACATTCACATTTTACCAATAAAATAAAGAATTGGGGGTCACTCCACCCCCCCCCCTCTAGTGGCGGCCCTGGATTTGACATACAGCCAGGTATATGCCAGATGTGAAATCTGTAATTACATGTGACATTTTGCTTAGTCCCGCTTTGCAGAAAGTGACCAAATATGATGGTATGGGATATGTTGGTCAGAGTATGGTTGAATTAGTTAAAACTTTGGTAACAAATGGCAAATTGTTTGAGGGATCTATAGAGTAAATGTTGAGTCCCTTTATTTACGGGACCACAATGATGATAGATGTGCCCTTTATTTCTTATCCTTTGAATTTCCGGGACTTTCGCCGGAATGTATAATAGGTAAACTAGTGTCGATGGTATGCATTTCTGTATTTGAATATCAACTAATTTAACTCTTCTCGGGATTCAGATAAAGTTGCGAATACACTAATCCCAATTTACGGCAAGAACCACAAAAACTTTTTGCATACTCTTTTTTTTGATAGTATTCAAAGGTGATTCTAATATCGTTTGCTAAAAATCGATTGCCTCCTCTCGGGGATTTGCCATTTGGTCTAATACCATTTGGTCTAATATCCATTTTGTGTACATCCATTTCATATAAACCCATTAGGTCTATATCCACTACGTCCAATAATCATTTTGTCATATAACCATTTGGTCCGATAACCATTTGGTCCGATAACCATTTAGTCTAATAACCATTAAGTCTAATACCATTTAGTCTAATAACCATTTAGTCTAATACCCATTTGGTCTATAACAATAGGTCTAATAGTTATTTGGTCTAATACTCATTTGGTCTCCAAACCATTTTAGTCTTACAAGCATTTAGTTTATTAATAAATAGCCGAAATTGTATTAGACTAACTGGTTATTAGACCATACGAGTATTAGACCAAACGGTTATTAGACCAAACGGTTATTAGACCAAATGGTTATTGAAGAACTATTAGACCAAATGGTTATTAGACTATATGGTTAGTAGACATATTGGTTATTAGACCAAACAATATTAGACTAAATAGACATTAGACTATACGATTATTAGACTAAGTGGCAATTAGCCTTTCTGGTAATAGACCAATTGAATATAGACTACTCGGGAATTAGACGAAATGGTATTAGACCAAATGGCAATAGACCCTCCTCTCTTTCAGCTTTTCTTTAATCTTTACTATATATTTTAGGTAAATCTTGGAGATAGAATGGTATATAATGGATCTATTAGCGCTTCTTTTTATCAAACACTGGTTTACCTACAATGAATCCAATTCAATGGGAGAGCTGATGACGCTCATTCAGCAACCATCCATGTGATGCCTGAATGGGCTGATGTATATAATTCTTACAAGATTGGGTTCATTATAGATATGAAGTGTCTCGTTTGCCATGAAACTTTGTATAATAATTGAATTAGTAATCTACCGTAAAATTCCGTCTACAAGCATATATATGCCTCTAAACAATTAAAGAATTTAAGAACGAAGTCAAGTATTTTATTCAACGTTTCTACAAACAAATGTATTTGTTAATTGGACTAGTAAGGCGTGATCAAAATAGAATACCCATTTCATGTCCTGAGTGGCAAGTTATGCCATTCCTTCAATGATTAGCTCTTAGTTTAAGGGATCTAAAATGAGCGTTTATTGCGTTTCGACAGTATTTTTTGTGGGACATGAGAGCACCTCGGACCTATCGAATTGCATTCTGAATACGAAGCATGTCTTTCTGATATCAAATAATTTTCATTTTTGAAAATCACAATATAATACAAATTTTATGACAAATTATAAAAATTTGATATTTTTCAAATTTTTGATATATAACAGTCCTCGAAGTAAATTATATAAATCTAATGATATATTCTTAAACTGTATGTAGCAGGAGGAAAAGCCGACGGTCAATTGAAAATTTTGACCTTTCATATTGAAGATATGGATTTTTTCCAAAAAGACCTAATTTTTTTTGGTGTTTTGGGAAAAAAATCCATATCTTCAATACGAAAGGTCAAAATTTTCAATTGATCGTCGGCTTTTCATCCCACCTACATACACTTTAAGTATAAATCATCAGATTTATAAAGTTTACTTCAAGTACTGTTAAATATCAAAATATCAATTTTAATGATTTGCCATAAAATGTGTATTAAATTGCGAATTTCAAAAATCAAAATTATTTGATATCAGAATGACATTCTTCGTATTCAGAATGCAATTCGATATGTCTGATGTGCTCTGATGTCCCAAAATAAATACTGTCCAAACGTTCATACCCCAGCCCTTACGGGAAATGTAAAGGGGTCGATCTTAAGTTCACATACCTCTTTTGAAGCCATTGGACCAGACTCCTCCATGTAATGATGTTGCGGGGATCGCTACATCTCCTCCAAAGCAACTCTGTTACCTCTGTTATGGCATTACATAAAGCCCGTGCCCATATGTACACCCGGCTGGAGAGAGGCAATAGGGGTAAAGAGTCTTGACTAAGTAAACAACACGTTGATGAGGATTCTTTAAATCCGATGAGAATTGGACAAAGCTATGAGAATTGGACTTTTTCTAATTTCTGAGAAACTTTCTTTATGACACATAGTATTTCTCATTCATTTGGATGAGAAAGTTTGATGAGAACATTTTCAATTCTCATGGTTTTGTCCAATTCTCATCGGTTGATTCTTAGCAGTTGTAAACTTTTTTCGACGCATTATTGGAAAACAATGAGGTACTTCTTTTTATTTTAAGGTTCCGAGTTTATTATTCTAAAAATACATCTTTAAAGGGATTCATGTTGTTTAATCAACCTTTTCTTATCATCATTATACATTTCTGTAGCTATAAAATCAAAAGTCAGCTCCAAAAACTTGAGGGGCGTCTGACTTATCAAGAGCTATTATTTGCTATTAAAAATGCCAAATAACAAAAGTCCTGGTACCGATGGATTCACTTCTGAATTTTGGAAGTTCTTTTTTCAAGATCTAGGTGAGTTTCTATTACGTTCTCTTAATTACGCTTATAAATCAGTGGAGCTGTCAGTGACACAGAGATTGGGAATTATTACACTCCTTCCAAAAGGAAATAAAGCAAAACAGTTTTTAAAAAATTGGCGCCCAATTAGTCTCTTAAATATAACTTATAAATTAGCTTCTTCATGTATTGCTGAAAGATTGAAACATATCCTACCGAATTTAATAAATGATGACCAAAAAGGCTTTATGAAGGGGCGATATATTGGGGAAAATATAAGGTTACTTTATGATTTAATTCTGTATACCGAGTTACACGACAAGCCAGGTATGTTACTCTTAATAGATTTTGAAAAGGCTTTTGATTCCGTTTCTCACAAATTTATATTTAAAACATTAGATTTTCTTAATTTTGGAACTTCTTTTAAAAAATGGATTAAACAATAGTCAATCTTCAGTTCTGGTAAATGGCAACGCTTCAAAACAATTTAATTTGGGACGAGGCTGTAGACAGGGCGTCCCTTTATCCCCGTACATCTTTTTAATCTGTGCGGAGATTTTGGGCTGCCTTATTAGAAAAAATAATTATATTACTGGTATTGCTGTCAGCCCAGAAACTAGCAGTTTTTCGTTTTAAACGGAAACATTTCAAGCAGTCCGCAAATAAGATTCATCATGATTGTCCAAATACAATTATATAAAATTCTCGGTTCTCGGGTTGGGCGGTTCTCGTGATAGGCCTATCTCTAATTACCCAACACCCGTTACCCATAATACTTGTCCTGACCTTTCAAACTACTACGATATACGTCTCTCAATGATTAAGACACAACTATCAACTCTGTTTTGTAGCTGTGACGCTTTAATACTTCGGAACCCATAATTCCAAGCCCTGTCCTACTACCACATCGGAGGACCCAAAAATAAGCCTTACCATAACTTACCACACAATGCTTTCCGATGCGAGGTGCGGTACTCTGCGCGCACCCCCGTTGATACTCCGCGATAGCACACCGCGCGTACGCGATATCGCACCGCGCGAACGCGATAGCGAGCGGACGGACGGACGGACACTCTGTGATTAGTATGACACAATAATCAACTTAGTAGTTTTGTAGCTGTGACGCTTACTTGACCATAATCTGGAAACCCATCGTTCGCCTCTTCCAAGCCCTGTCCTGCTACCACATATGAGCCCCCCGACCCTCCCCCCCCAAAAAAAAATACCCCGGAAATAGTCATGTTCTGCTGTAATAGGCCTCTGCACGTGTGCCGTATTGAAATATATGTGTTGAAAATATGCCTATTGATCCGATCAGATGCACCTGCACGATTTAATAGTATAATTATAGCCACACTGTAATGCTTTCCGATGCTCGCACTGCGCCCGTCGGTACTCTGCGCACACCGCGACAGCACACCGCGAGCACGCGATATCGTACCGCGCGTACGCGATATCGCACCGCGCGAACGCGATAGCGCGCGGACGGACGGACGGACACTCTGTGATTAGTATTATGATGTTCTTAAACAAATCCAAGAAAAGGTGATGTTGACATACCTCAATGACGTTTCATGCTGTATCACAGCAATTTCTCAAATTGAATGATCAGCTTTGACCATTCTCGTCTGTTGCTGTTGTGTAATATGGATAAGAAAGAGGGGACAGGCTAATACACTCAACAGGGATTGTGGCAACTACTTACTTCCGCATATTTATGATCAGTTATTAACAGCGCCGTCTACGTCGGTTTCCAACAAGAAGCAACAGACGAGAAAGATTAGTATGAAGGCGCTTAATCTTTAATACACTTTAATACAATAACTAACAAATGATTGTACCACCTTTTGTCAAGCTTAATCCAATTTAACTTATCCATCATTTCATCTGTTGGTGTTCTAATGTCAGCTGACAAAATAATTCTTTCAAGTCTGTTCTGAAGGATTTGCAGAGAGTTTGCAAGTTCCCCAGAACAATTTGACCATACCGGGCTACACTAATCAAAATGGGGTAATGCGAGCATTTGCCAGCATGGTCAGAGTTGACTGTGGGAGATAATACTTAATACGATTGATGACACCACATCTTTTTGAAATATTTTTAGAAACATAGTTGATATGGTTAGACCATGTTAAGTTTGAATCAAATATAACACCAAGGTATTTAAACTAGTCAACTTTTTCAATGGTTTGATCACAATAACTTAACTTAATATCATCAAATTTAGAAAGAACATGCCATGTACCAAATATCATAAATTTAGTCTTTTTGATATTCAAAGTTAAGTGGTTTTTGAAACCAATCAGCAATATTATTCAAATCATTTACAAGATCAGTTTGAAGTTGGGATACAGTTTTGGAAGAACAAAGAAGGGTGGTATCATCAGCATACATGACATATTTACATGATACACTTTGTGGTAAAGTATTTACCAAATTTATGAAGAGAAGTGGTCATAAGAGGTATACCTATATATGTTAACAGGTTTAAAGTCAGAAAGTTAATATTTACACACTGATTTCTATTACTGTACTTAGATAAGATTTGAACCATTTAAGTTCGTACCCGTTAACACCATACATACTTAGGGGCTGTGCAATAATTATGAGCCCTGGGGAGGGTAAAATGGGGGGGCAAGAAATTTTGGCGAGCCGAAAGGGGGGGCAAGCAATTTTGGCAAGCCGATGGGGGGGGCAAGCTATTTTTGGCACGCATTCACGGGGTGCCTTTTTAATAAAACGCTCTAAAAAGACTTAGGAAAACGGTACGGAAACGCTTAAATATGCAAAATTTCCTGCTCGCTGCGCTAGCAACATACATCTAGACCATTTAAAGTTTGGAATTTGGGATCCCAAAAATTTGGCATGTTCAAGGGGAGGGGCAAGCGATTTTTGGCGGACCGAGAGGGGGGGCAAGCGATTTTTTTTGGGGGCTCATAATTATTGCACAGCCCCTTAGTCTTTTCAAAAGTAGATTATGATTTACAGTGTCAAAGGCTTTCTTCAAGTCAAGAAAAATAGCACCTATGGCACGACGATTTTTCATATTTTCAAAATATAATCTTAAACATGAAGTAAAGTAGTGACACAAGAATGATTAGGACGAAAACCAGATTGACTTGGAGAAAGAATGCATTTGATACTAAGGTAGTCTTGAAGTTGATTACGAATTGCACGTTCAATCATTTTTGAAATAATATGTAGAACTGATATAGGGCGATAGCAGTTGCCAGCATCACCTTTATCGCCTTCTTTGTATATTGGTGTTACCTTGGCTCTCTTCCAATCAGATGGAAATGTTGATGAATAATAAGCAATAGATTCACAAATAATAGGAGAGGGTAACTTGAGAAGTTTGATATGAAAACCATCAAGACCTGTTGCTTTATCATTTGAAAACTTACAAATTTGTTCATGAACAAAGTCGGGGGTAATTGTACTGAAATTGAAATAAGACGAGCATGATTCACCTATGTCTTCATTTATTTCATCAAAATTACTTGCAAGAGCAGTGCCAACTGATGTGAAATAAGTGTTAAATTCACTAGCAGTATCTGTAGCATTTAAACTTGTCCCATTCTTATGTACTATTTAGGGTGTCAATTTTCCCGAAGGGATTAGGGGATGTAATTTTCTTTGGAAGGGGTGGGTTATGAATATGTTCCTGTCCGGAATCAATATTTATGCCCCCCCCCCCCCTGTCATGAGCTAATTTTTACGACCCCCCCTGCATCTCGGTTTTAAAAACAATTTGCCGGAAATAAGGCGCAGAGAGTGCCAACACTTCAATGTGAAAAAAGTGTGTTTTTGTAAGTGTAAAGAAGGCGCGCGAAGGGCGCAAAAAGTTTGTATTATATAACAAAAGATGGTACGTGTGCAAATTTTGATTATAAAATTTTGAGTCGCCTGCCCTTAATAATTCTATAACCCCCCCCCCCCTATTTTTGGGTGCAAAAAAATTATAACGCCCCTATTGTTGGTATAAAGTTCTATGACCCCCAATATATTCATGACCCACCAACTTCTGAAGAAAACGACATCCCCTTAAGGGTGTCAAATCCACGATGACGGCCAATATAAATGTTAAAATTCCAACACGCTCCGATCAAGTTATGCAATACCGTAGAATTCCATCTATAAGCATACATGCCGATAAATGAGGGTTTTGTTTGACGAAAGAGACCAGAAACAGACACCCTGAACAAAAATACAATATATTGACCTTGCTATAATACATGTTTGACTTTGTACAGCCGCCTGTATCAGCAATATAGTTTCTCACACTCCACATAATGTTTTTATGGAGGGTGTCTTTAATTTCGTCTCTTTGGTCAAAAATCCCTCATTGTGGGGCACATGCTTGTAGGTAGTATTTCCAAGTTCTTCATATAATCACAAGTAACCATGGTAACAAAACAGTCAATCATCTCATATGTCTAGAATGGTTGGATAATATAAATTCTTAGTCAGTGGGAGTGGTCTATTACGTAGACACATAATCTGATTGGACAATCGCATAATTTTGGGTGTCGTCTATCAGGCTGTAGATGACCCCGCGTCATCATGAGTGTTGTTAACGCGTAACACGCTCATAGAGTTGCGTGTATGTATCGCGTTGTATGCATAGACGCAGTGCGGAATCCCCGCACGCGATAGCAGTACGCGCAACAAAAGATGTGAAGTTGTAAACAAGTTCACTTTTATGACGGTAACTTAATTTTTTTTATGACGGTAACTTAATTTTTGCTTTAAAAAATAGTTTATAGTTATTAAATAAAATTTAACTGACTAAGAATGAGAATAAACGACACTGCATCTACCAGTAGATAGCATCTACTACTCAAAATATTGGACCTGCCTGTCGTCTATCACACGGTAGAGGATAGTCAAGGTAAAAATTCCTATCGTTTATTCCGAACGAATAATACTTGACAATACTAGGTTGTAAAGAAAACAGTTTTAAACCATTTATTGCCGATATAATCATTATACAAACTTAAAAACAAAACACTCCATATCTATAATGAACCCAATCGTGTGAGAATTACATCAGCCCATTCAGGCATCACTGGTTGCTGAATGAGCGTCATCAGCTCTCCCATTGAATTTGATTCATTTTAGGTAGACCAGTGTTTTATCAAAACAATAAAAAGGCACTTTTTATCTTATCTCTGAGTTGAAAAAAAAAAATAGTGGAAGGCTTGTGCACCAAAAGCACTTTTCTTATTAAACCTGCTAGACACTTCACATTATGGTGTCAAGGACACTTACTTAATTTGCATATTTTATTGGAGCCCACCTTGGATTTTTGGGTGTCGGATTTCAAAAGAGTTAATATGCACAAATAAACACGCCATGCTAGAAACCTAATTCGTTTTTAAATGCAAGATAATAAACAAACCTAAAATATGTTGGCGTTAGATTTTTTTAAACATTCCTATTTCTCCGGAAAAAATAAAATCAAATTATAGAGGGCGCCCAATAAATTGTCATTTATTGTGCTGTGAATGTGGTCCAGGAAGCTGTTCCATGTCAGTGCATTTTGCTGTTTTGTCAGTTGAATAACTGCTTGGTAACTAACATGTGTGTAATAATATTTTGGTTCATTTTGATGCAAAGGATTTTAAGATGACCTTGTGAAACATTATAAGTTTCTTTTTGGCTTATTGTACATTTTGTTCCAACCATTGCCGAGTTTCGTCAGCCATCGTGGCTTGGGGTTGTTCTAACTGTATTGTAATGATACGCCCATTGTAAGCTAGCGTGCCGTCTGAACCAATGATAATGACACGGTCGGGATGTGCACTGTAGGTCACGGCGAAGTTATTATCCATTGTGTCCATGACGACTGGAATTTTGATGGTGTCAGAAGGGTTGGTTGTGAATGTGTTGTGAACACTGTCCGCAGCCATTAGGTCTCTGTGATAATGATTTGAAGGTCATGCTTAGAATACCGTAAAACCCCGTCTACAAGCATATATAGTGTTTTTTATGAAAGCTAAATTAATAAATATATCAATACAATAGATTGGTCTTAAAATAATACTTGTTTGTATATGCTTGGATCCGTAATTTATTTGCTCAAACTTCATAATGGATTAATGTAGCTTTCATCAGAAGCACTCTATATGCTTGTAGACGGGGTTTTACGGTAGTTCGAAAATGTGTTATTCCAGTTAATATCCATGCATAAACACCCCTATGGAAGACATGACCTTAATCGTCCAACCAGGGAACGTGACTTACAAATGGGTTTACCCGAATGGATGGTTCCCATTAACATCTAGACTCCCTGTGTGGGAGATTAAGGCCATGATAGATAGAATAGCCAAGAAAGAAAGAAAGAAAGAAAGAAAGAAAGAGAGAAAGAAAGAAAGAAACAAACAAAGAGAGAAAGAAAGAAAGAAAGAAAGAAAGAAAGAAAGAAAAGAAAGAAAGAAAGAAAGAAAGAAAGAAAGAAAGAAAGAAAGAAAGAAAGAAAGAAAGAAAGAAAGAAAGAAAAAAAAGAAAAAGAGAGAAGAAAGAAAGAAAGAACTATCGAGAAAAAAATTGTGTCAACCTTTTCGGGCTGGTGATGAAGTAGCGGCAAAATATCCCTATTCTGCACCCCCCTACGAGCGGCCACGGTACGCCACTGCTAATGTAACCATACCAGCTCTAGTATGTAGTTTCGCCACTGTTAATATACTCCATTTAAATATCACAGAGTTTACTAACCGTACTGCTTGGATCCTGTCCTCTATTGTCTTATGCTGCTCCATGTGACAAAAGCGACGTGGTCCGAAGTTCCATTTTTCTGTGGGATGAGCTTCAGCCAGATAGACACACAGAAAGCTGACCCGATCTTGATAGTCACTGAAAAGTTTCGCCAGCGAACCGCTCAAGACACAGGTCTGTAAAAAAGGCGTCAGGTTTTAGGTGAAACAAGTTTGGTTAAAAGTAACCACACAATTGCCTGCATATCATATAAACCGTTACCCCTAATAACAAACACACCCCAACCCCACACACTCCCACACCAGCACACCCCTCCCCCACCCCCACTCCCACATGTGTGACCATCCACCACAACTGAGCCCGGATGTCGCCAGTGCCACTATTGAGATATGCTCCATTGAACTTAACAATAAACAATAGGAAACAAAGGATTGACTGTTTTATTGATTTTTCACTACTTAAATTAAGTACTATTATAATAGACATGATATACATCATTTTAAAGCTAATTTCAAGCAGAATATTTTGGTTGAATATCTCAAAAATGATGATTGGCGACTTCAGGGCTCAGTTGTGCTGGGTGGTCACATATATATATTTGGGAAATCCACAGATAACAATGTGATCAATGCATTGCATCATAAATATGAAAAACATTAATGCTACAAATGTGAATGTAAGAGAATCAGCTATTAATTTAACCGAGACTTTCCAGTTTGACTAGTTTTGTTAATGATAGAAACAAGAGATTTTGTGTTGTTAAAGAGAACGAAGGAGATTTGAAGTACGCAAAAAGGACGCAACTGTCCTGAAAGTCTGGTTTCGGAAGGAACACTTATCAATGAAAGTGAAACATAGTGTATTGTAACCGAAGAAAGGAGTGAATGGTGACGTTTTGGAAATTGTCATCTGTGCAAGGATTTATACCCAAATGATTTGTTCAAGTCTACAGACGTACCGAACATTGAGTGCAACATAACTTTCATTAAGAGCAAGAAGCTGGTAATATTGTAACTTATCTGTTATAGTACGATCTGTGATTTGTACCTTTCACAATGCGACACGTTATACATAGTAATGTTAAACTTCCCTTTGCAAAAAAAATCACATTTCGCCTCGCATCATTATAAATTACACACACCCACCTTACACCCATTTCTACTTGAAAGGTAGTAATGTCCAGTTTTAAAGACAAAAATATATCTGCAGTAACTATTTGCAGCAACAGACTCACCTGAAATGGAGGTCAGGAAAGTGACGATGCAATTATAACCAGTGGTCGAGATTTACGACTATGAAACTGGGAGAGGGGAATTTCTTGTTTGGTTTCCATGGAAACCAAATTGACATCTTGAGGAATGCTACCTATGTCTAGTTCTACGAATCGATTGCCGATCTTGACCGTATACTTCTTCAATTCAGCCATTATCTATCAAAGCAAAGCGGAAAATTGATCAAAATTGATCAGGATTGATCCATTGATGTAGATTTCTATCTATACTAAAATGTCTACATTTTAAATATTTTACTATGAAAATTTGTATGATATCGCGAGTTTTGATCAAAATTATTAATTTGATACCAGGCGGACATTCCTCGTATTTAGAATGTCATTTTGGTGTGTCTGATGTGCTCTTAGGTCCCACATAAAATACTGTACAAACGTGGGTGACTGAGCCTTTAAAAGTAAAGGATAAGTCAATCAAATTATCATTAGGTATTTGTTCATATGAAGTGACTTGGAAAAACTGAAGAAAAGAGCATCGATGGTGTTTTTAGCCGCGCCTGAATTGAGCATTCACGCGATTGCCAAAGATTGGAAATTTTAATGAGGAAGCCATATATACGTGTTTTCCTCAACATTCAGAGTAATTGATTATTTGACCTCCAGATGACCTTTGACATTGGATGACAAAAAGGGTCCATCAACAACACAGCATATACTTTGATAAAAAAAAGTTCATATTTTTCCTCTTTGTTTTTGGTGTTGTTGCTACCAACCTGTAAGTCCACCATTTACTAAATTAGAGCGGTTGTTGTACTTTCAAGGTGGAGCCATTGACCTTGACTGGCTTCGTGTCTTTACTCGACTATCGATATGCGCAATTTGAGGTATATTTTGGGATAAATTCTGACCTAAAAACCAAACAAACAATTTACTTTCAAGGTCGCCTGCAGGAATTGCTTGTCTTACCTCAGGATCATTCTTGTAAAGAGTAAAAATCACTTTCATGATTTTGAATGATTTCAAGTCTTTGACGTAGTCCGTCAAACCACATTCTTCCATAGTCTTCCTGTCCAGTCGCTCGTAAATATCCTATGGCGGAAATGAGATGAAAACAGTAGAGCTCAAACGTATCAGTCATATCAATCGCCCGTTGACTCAAATCAGGTCCCCTGTTCAATTGCCGATGGTGGCGAATATTCCATAACAATTTGTAAGCGCTCTTTAAGAAAGTCATGGTTCATTGAATTTACAACCGTGTGACAAAACAGGCGAAAATAGTAACTTTTTGCACAAGATTTGAAATTTAAAGAAAATTGACCATTGCTCATTAAAATGAGCCAGTATTATGGACAATATAAGTGTGCACTTTCATTTAATGACATAATAAAACTTCTTTTAAACCTGCATTTTGGTCAAAAATGTGCTTGGATAGGTAGCTTTCAACATATTTATCACATTCGCCTTGCTATAACATTGAATTGCGTTATCTGTTGACCTAATTGAGAAAAGTGTTTTGTTTTTTTCGTTTGATATAAAAAATCTGATTGGATAAAGGGAACACTTGAGGTTTTGACAAAAACCAATCACAGAATCCTATTTTCCACTAGATCTCACACAGCTCTTATGATGCTATGTACTCAACCGTGTAGTATAATACAGACTGCGTACTAGGCTAGACTCGAAGTGCTGGAAATATCTGTGTGCTCAGGTGTATCGAGGCGGAATCTGTGCGTAGATGCATTTTATAAGAGAATCGTTTTTGTTGTTAAATCTTTTCATATGAAAATCTACTATCCGCTTTCTACATTACTGCATTTGAATGGGACATGGACAGCGAATGAGCAAGTAAACGCCTGTTTATCTCTACACCCAACCCTAGGTGTCACGGAAGAGTGTCTGACATTGAATCATTCACTCAGGTTAAACAAAAACTACTTCTCCGGCAGTGTCGTATCATGCATTAATTTATCGAATCTATACATCCTTCTTAGAGCGGAATACTTTATGAAAGAGGTAGTGATTTTTTTTTCATTTGTTGACATTGGTAGAA
Organism: Amphiura filiformis; assembly: GCF_039555335.1. Classification (NCBI taxonomy): domain Eukaryota; kingdom Metazoa; phylum Echinodermata; class Ophiuroidea; order Amphilepidida; family Amphiuridae; genus Amphiura; species Amphiura filiformis. Next base: position 52,883,659 of record NC_092646.1, on the reverse strand, counting down.
AATTAAAGAAACGGTAATCTAAAACCTAGGGAAGGATCGAAGTCAAAAGTTGCACTTTATGTTCTAATCAATGTAAGCACGACGCTAGATTTACCTTGCTAATCAATGGAAAGCACGACGCTAGTTCTCTTGTTCGAAAATGCTTTGTGTAAAAATCAATTAGGCATGCAATGGGGCAAACAAACCGCAACTCTTGAATTTTGAATTTGCATCTTCCTTCTTCTGAAGTTTTAAATCCGAGCCAAAAGATTCATCTCTTGGCTGCTGGTTCCAATTATGATATGTCTTTATTTATGATATACCGAACATAACTGGTACCTTAATTCGTTTGCGCACTGTATATAAAGTTATTTGAATAAAAATTCCGCCTGACCCAAACTTCCATGACCCTCTGAAAATCTAGTGGTGCGCCCTTAACAGGCAATAGAGAGATTGCGATTTCCAAACGTAGGTATCGGACGTATTAAAAACCACTCTCCTGTATCGAAGCGAGGTCACGTATTTAGCCAATTTTGAAGATTTTCCGCGTGCGAAATAAACGTAGACACATCGTTGAAAATGCACAACATTTGTCCATTTCACAATATAATAAAGACAGTCAATGATAATGAACATACTAAGGATTGTCTAATTACTATTATGATCCTTTTTTTTATAACAAATCATTATAATAAAGGTATAGCGATGTGTTGAAAATCGACTAAATTTATACGCGATGGCCACACGCAGAGAATGCCCATTGAAATGTGTGTGATACTTTGCGTACAAAAAATGACATTGCGATTTTCCATTTTGGATTCCAACGTAGCTGAAAACGTAGATGCTACGTTGAAATATGCTGATTTTACCTCGTGTCGAAGTTCATGCAACGCGCCCAATTTTCCGGAGGAAAAAGTCTCATTTTGAAAGTTAAGTCATATGGATGTAGCGATCTTTAATCTACCAAAATATATGTTTTGGGGAAACTATAATATTTGTGGAGCACAAAAATACAACGTACATAAAAACGTACGTGAAAACGTACGGTCCACGTGCTGCGTTTGGAACATCGCAATCTCTCTAATATCATTTCTCATTACCGCAAATTTGACCATCCCATCGTATGTTGCTGGGTCGTAACCTTCCTCAAACATCTTTATTGATTCAGGACTCATCCTAATCTCTCTGTGTTTTTGCATGACTCGTATAGCTACTTGCTTATCAGAAAACAGTTGGAGCAGCGCCTGCCATTTAGGGTCCGACATCATCATCTTCTTCATTACTTCAACCATTGTTACTGGTACAGAGAGAACGAATCAGCTGACGAATGAAAGAGATTTACAGAATTCGTTACTTTAGGATAGAACACTGGTGTCACTCTTATAATTAAATTATTTGCAGCTGGTCTGCTATTTTTAGGCATTCGTTTTTAATGATTTTTAATTTGAATTAAATATTTTGTTTATTGATTGGTAGTTTGGTAGATTTATAATACTATCACGTGTCAGATGTGTACATCAAAAGTTGCAGAAATTGACCTTTTCGGTAAATCCCATAACCCTTTGCGAGTAGGCCTACACCTGAGAACTCGTCATTTTACGTCACGCCGACTTGCAATGCGCAGTAATGATGTTCGATCAACGATGTGCGCATCGGCGCAGAGCGGCGTGACGTAGAATGACGAGTTCTTAGGTTTACTCGCAAAGGCTTATGGGATTTACCGAAAAGGTCCATTGTCATTTATCTATAGAGCAGCTATTATAGCCTTCTGCTAACCCCTCGATATGATTTTGGAATAAGGCAGCTAATACGTTTTTAAAATTGGATTATAATATTGCAATAAACATGACTGAAAATAGAAGAGAAATTGATTGAATAACGAATATCTTGTTTTATTATTCAAAGATACAAGCAATGTAATTGCTGACCTCTGACCTTTTTGCTCATAATCCCGGAACGATTAGTCGTAGACATGTCAAACTATGCAGTTTTCCGAATCCTTATTACCAGAGGAGTATGAATTAAATTCTGACCTCTATATAAACTTTGACCTTGGAATTATGTGATTCCACAAATATCTTAGTTTGTCATATGTATTTTTCTTAGTAAGTGGCTAACAAGGAGAGTATTTCTGTATACTTTGGGCTCGACTGATTCTCTAATACTATTTTGTAATAGATTCATACTAAGAATTCACTCCAAAAGGCACTTAACATATAGTAGGCGTCTATACACCTATATTAGGTAATTATATTGATGAATGGATTGGCAATACTAGATATTCATTAGCTTTAGTATTACAAAAAAAATTCCGTCCATGCATAACTATCGATAAAGAAATTGTATTTTATAGATGCAAATTATAATTATATAAATGGCCGTTGCTTTAGAATATGAAATGGCAAATTACTGTAAAACGTATAATAGTGTAATGTCAGGTTGCTGTTCTATCTACTGTAGCCTGGTGTCACGTCACTAACGGCTCACAAGATCATAATTTATTTTGATTATTCACTATACTATGTGTTACTTACAAAAAATATTTGCTATGTCCGCACACTCTGCTAGATATTCATTCGTGTTTCATGTCCAAAAATAAAAAGACATCCACTGTCTCGATGTTTAATGCAGCATCCGGAGAAACTTTTAGGATATTATAGTATTTGAGGCCAAGTTGTAATCATCTAGCCAACATAATAAGTATATATTATGGCAATCTTTCACCATGTCCGAGTTGCCAGTTTTTGCTATTCAAGGCGCGGATGTCGTTGGTAAAAAGTAGCGCATTCTTAGACGTACAATTGGTTACTATTAGCTACAAGATGCGCCCAAATTGTGCGGCAGATTGAAGAGATTTAGTGATTTGTTGTAATTTTGTAGCCCAATCTTGCTTGTAAAGACACCCTGAGGATATGTGTTGCTGGGACAAATACTGTTATTATACATTTTAATGCGCCCAAATTGTGCGACAGAATGAAGAGATCTAGTGATTTGTTGTTATTTTGTAGCCCAATCTTGCTTGTAAAGACACCCTGAGGATATATGTTGCTGGGACAAATACTGTTATTATACATTTTAATGCGCCCAAATTGTGCGACAGAATGAAGAGATTTAGTGATTTGTTGTAATTTTGTAGCCCAATCTTGCTTGTAAAGGCACTCTGAGGGTATGTGTTACTGAGACAAATATTGTTATTATACATTTTAATGCTTGGATACACCAACAAACAAAACCGTATTGCATGTTCAGCTAACTGAGACGCACGCCCACGTATAAAAAGACTGAACTCTCGGTGATTACCTAAAGTAGTGAAACGCACTATCACACTGTATCAGATTCAGTGATTCTTTTGATTTTATTATTGTTCTGTTTTGGAGTTCAGCTGAGAGAAAATATAATTATTATCTCAATTTTTACTGATTGTTGACGTTGGGAACTAGCCAAATATTAAATACCCATTGAAATTGCCATGCAGGTTTCCTACATAGCAAAGTGTAGTTATGCTGGTGTGCTAGATCTACTGACAATACCACACTGTGGCAAATATAGATGTGGGGTAGATCCCGGGGTAGATGTGCTATAACACACAGCAAATGTAGGCATATGTGGCAGGTGTGATATCTACAGGGTGTCTCAATAAAAATAGGCCCTATGGAAAGTGGTGCATAACTTAAAATATCGGCAGTAAAATAAAAAATTTCTTAAATATTCAAAACCCATGAAGTGTCTGCTTAACAGTGGTGCAAAAATAATCCAAATCCGTTCACACGTCACTGAGATAATGCAGTTTAATTTGTACATCAAATGAAACACAAAATTATCCCTGCAGCTGAAATGGGGTCGCCCTCGTGAGGTCACGCGATGTTTTCATGGGGAGCCAATTGGGTGCCTTGTTTGGTATCAGGAGGGCCAATCACTGGCATCCTTGCTCGGGGCCGTCGGTGGCCATTTTGTTGGCTAAGGCCATTCTCTGTCAGTTTTTCAGCAAGAACGGATGCAGAATTTTTTTATCCCACCCACCACTCCCCATATGTCATATTTGATATCTGTTTAAAATTGATTTCAAGAGTTTGATAGTGTGTCATAAAATGTGAGTCTCGCAGTAGTGAGACAAGTACATATAAAGTGTCGGTCTTCAAATTAAAAGGTAATTAGGAATGAGATGAAATACGAAGGAGAAATGAAAATATATTCGATTGGGAGTTCTCCGAATTTGAATAATATTCTAATTACATTGAGGGTTTTTGAGTTACATAGTAGTATGTCTATTGTATACGGGTGTGAGAGTGTGCGTGGGTAGATCACTTTAGGTTCAGTTTCTATCTCAGCAACACATTCTATTCTGTTGCGCAGTTGTATTTTTTTTAAATTTTGCGAGTATTATTCCATGGTACAGGGTACGGATGTTAACAAGTAGTCCTTGTGGCAGTTTTTGGATCTTTTTTCTAAAATGATCGATTTAATGTACCGAATTATACATGTACTACAATAATCAATTCTATTTAGTAGTTCCAATATCCGTAGGCATCTACCTACTGGGTATTTGGAATATAAAAGGAAAATGAGAAAGGTATCAGCCATTTAATTTCTTTTGACGCGCTAGATAACTGCCTAGCGAATTCATGTAAGTCCGCGGCATTTTATATTCTCTCCATTGGTATTATGGAGCTTTTTATTTCATCCTCCGAGGAGATGACCGTGTAGAGGATTGCCTAGCGAAATATTTGTCCATTGGTATAAGGAGTTGATCGCTAGATGAGTGCCTAGCGAAATAGTTCCCAGTGTGTTAAGGGGAACTCTTGGGTTATAGGCGCAACTAGCTTCCCAGTTATTGTTGGGATGTTCGGTCGGGTATTTACTTCGGGCGAAAAAGTTGTCCAAAAATCATTATTATTTGGATGATTCCAGGGAATTTTCTAAAAACATTGCTTGAATAAATTATGCGTTCTTTCTGAATGGCTGACCAGAGGCCCAAATTTTGGTGTAAGTGTTTCCGTCATTTCAGTGTCTGGGGATAATTAAGTTTGTACAAATAGACACATTTTTGGACCATTCCAATGGGGTAATGCACTACTGTCTGTTCAATTAGCTTAGATTCTTGAATTTGTAAGATATTTGAAAAATAGAAAATTGTGGTCAAAGTCATCAAAGAAAAGTGTTAGCACAGCCTTAGACCTAACATGATTTATACTTTTCAAATTCTAAAGTTCAGTTTAGAACCTCATTTCTTTTCAATTTTGGTCTTTTCCCGCGATATTTTTATAAAAAGCCGTAGAACGTCGGGTACCATAAACTTTTTTGAATCAATCCATTTGGAGCAATGGGGACGAATGTCATAATGCGCTGAGATAGTATTTATTCGACCATCCGTATCAGGAAGTATTGTCCATCAAAATAGCTATATTAGCCAGTATGCCTAATTTGTGTTGAAACCCTACTGTTGAAACATTACGTTATTATTTATGAACTAAGCTGTTCTAAAATATGCCCAGCTTATATATATAAATACATTCCTTGTGTATTTATTTATTTATTTATTTATTTATTTATTTATTTATTTATTTATTTATTTATTTATTTATTTTACGAATTGTTCTCAGAAGGTATAGGCCTATAGGCCTACTATAAAATTACACATTTATTTTCAATTTGTTATTCCGTGTTGTTGTTTTTTTGTATGAGAAGGACATTTGGAAACAAAAGAATTTTTGCATCAGAAAATATTATTTCAAACAATCAGGTTACAGAAAACACTTCTTGTAAAGTCACTGTATCTGAAAATGTCAAGCGACAGCTGATATTCTTGGGAAGGAATGATGGTATTAAACAAAACTCAAGTTACATTGTAAACCAGTTGAAATAAGAACGAAATCCATAATTTTAATGTCATTGTTTAGGAAAAAATAATGCTCAGAATAATGTTATGCATAAAACGTAATCGCGCCATAATTATAGTTTCGTGTAACAAAACCGGTGGACCATCATCACCTATAGAACCTATCCAATAACCGGAACGATATAACAATTGGAATGGCAGGACAGATTGGTGGACAGATTGTTTTGCCAAATTGGATAGGGTCTATGCCCTAAGTTGAGAATGGACCGTCCCACTCGATTTGTAAAAAGGTCGCGAACCCTTATGGTGGACCCAAGTAACTGCCTAAAATGAGGCAAAATTGAAAAGAAATGGGGTTTTAAATTGAACTTTGGAATTTGAAAAGTATAAACCACATTAGGTCTAAGGCTGTGCTAACACTTTTCTTTGATGACTTTGGCCACAATTATTTATTTTTTCAAATATCTTAAAAATTCAAGAATCTAAGCTAATTGAACAGACAGTAGTTTATTATAAACGAAATAAAAGGAAACGCCAAGTGTTGCTGCATAAGCGTTCAAAATCAATCAATCAGTCTCCCAAATAATGTTTTTCACACGTTTCTCTTTGGGTTAAGGGCTCGGATAGCAACATTTGCACATTATTTTTTGTGGGACCTGGGAGCACATGAGACATATCGAATTGCATTCTGAATACGAGGAATGTCCTTCTGATATCAATGTTTTTATTTTTTTGAAATTCGCGATTATTATTAAATTTGATATTTTTTGTATTTTATATATTTAACCATGCTCGAAGTATAAATCTAATGATATGTACTTAGTGTATGTAGCAGGGATGAAAAGCCGACTTTCAATTGAACATTTTAACCTTTCATATTGAAGATATCGTTTTTCCCCCAAAGACCCATTTTTTTCTGTTTTGTAATTTGGGAAAAAACCTTTATCTTGAACATGAAAGGTAAAACTTTTCAGATGATAGACGGCTTTTCATCGTAGGCCTATATCATTAAATTTATACAATTTACTTCGAGGACTGGAAAATATCAATTATTAATCATTTGCCATAAAATGGCATTATATCGCGAATTTAACAAACTATTTGATATCAGAAGGACATTCCTCGTTTTCGAAATGCAATTCGATATGTCTGATGTGCTCTCAGGTCCCACAAAAAAATCGTGAAAATGTCGCTCTTTATACATTTGTCAACGGTAGGGCTTCCTCAAAATGAAATATTGATGGTGATAAACAACATCAATAACAGAAACGAGGTACAGTTGCTGATCAATTATCTCCTACCTAGCAACACTGGGAGTTAAGGTTTGACACTATTTCAAACTATTGCGATTTGGTAGTTCACATCATATTGCAAATGGTAAGTGAGCTTTGGAAAAATTGCATTGATATTACAGATAGACTTTCGTAGGTCCTGTGGTTCTCGAGTTATGTTATAAAGAGGGATGAAACAACATCACTTTTGTAAAACGTACATTACTCATCAACAACAATAAATCAAGCAAGGTTTCAAAGTATGAAGTTTTGCAAAACATCAAGGTGTTATTTTTCAATAATATATTATTGACTTAGATAATGAAAATCGATCTTTTTGGCAGCTTCGACAAACAATACTTAGTCAACCATTAATTTCATTAATTTCTTCCATTCTAAACTACAATGCAGCACATTATTGTTAATATGTGTATTGTCCCATTGGAAAGGTCCAAAATGAGTCTATTTGTAAAAGTGGGTAATGGTGAATCCAACGGACGAGGACACAAAACACATCAAGGATCAATAAATGATACAAGAGGATACCTTGAATATGACCAACTTGATGTGGGGAAACAAGTAAAATACAGACTAGACAATATGCAGGGGGGGGCAAAACCAGCAAATGTATAGGCATAGGAAGTAGGCAAAGTTCGATAGCCAAAAATTACCAGTTCCAAGGCTCACAAAAGTGCTAAACCTGCAAAAACAACAAGGATAAAGTAACCTGGAGCAGACAAACAAAACAAAACAGACAAAAAACAACCGACGTTTCGAGTAGATAAACTGCTCTTCTTCAGGGACAGACAACAAAATATAAAAGCAAACAACGAAAACTACATGCTGTAGTTTAAAAAAAATTCAAGTCAAAAACTGAAGGCAAGTTCAAATAGAACTCAGTAGCAAACAAGATAAGCTCAGAGCAAAATAAGCATGTCTTACTTCAATTGTCTAGTCTGTATTTTACTTGTTTCCCCACCACATCAAGTTGGTGTACCTTGTTTGTTTTCTTTTCAGTCTATTTGTAGTTTCCCAATTATCTCAGTGATGAGTGAACGGATTTTGATAATTTATGCACCAATCTATAGAAAACACTTCATGGATTTTGAATCTGCAAGAAAGTTTTAATTTTACTGCTGATATTTTAAGTTATGTCCCACTATCCACAGGGCCTATTTTTATTGAGACACCCTGTACTGTAGATAACACACCGCAAGGTAGCCACGTGGGGCAGGTGTGCTATCTACCGAAGATAACACACATCAAATATAGCCATGGGCAGATGTGCTATCTACCGCAGATAACACACAGCAAATGTTGATATGGGAGAGGTGCGCTATCTACTGAAGATAACACACAGCAAATGTAGCCATATGGAGCAGGTGTGCTATCTACTAAAGATAACACACGGCAAATGTAGTCATGGGACAGGTGTGCAATCTACTGAAGATAACACAGCACAGAACAAATGTAGCTATGGGCAGGTGTGTTATCTACGGGAGTTAACAAACAGTTAATGTAGGCGACATGTGTGCTATCTACTGACAATAACACTCACCAAGGGGGCAGGTGTGCTATCTACTGACGATAACACTCACCAAGGGGGCAGGTGTGCTATCTACTGAAGACAACACACAGCAAATATAGCCAAGGGGGCAGGTGTGCTATCTACTGAAGAAAACATACAGCAAATGTTACCGTGGGGCTGGTATGATATCTACTGAAGATAACACAAAGCAAATATAGTCATGGGAATGTGCTATCTACTGACGATAACATACATCAAATATAGCCATGAGGCAGGAGCTATCTACTGAAGATATCACACAGCAAATGTGTCCATTGGGCAGGTGTGCTATCTACTGAATATAACACACAGCAATGTATGGGCCATGTGCTATGTGAAGTTAAGACACAGTAAATGTAGACGTGGGGCAGGTGTGATATCCACTGAAGCTGATATACTTGTAGAAACTACTAGATTTTTAGTAAGACTTTTGTTTAAGTCTTTTTGGTTTTTTTTTTACTTCTTTGTTATTTTGTTCCTTAATTAAATTAAAATCAACTACTGGGAAATCCAAGGTTGTAAAGAAGACACTTTCAAACAATTGTTGCTGATTCAATAATACAAAGTTTTATTGCAAACGAAACACTCCATATCTATAATAAACCCAATCGCATGAGAATTACATCAGCCCATTCAGGCATCACATGGATGGTTGCTAAATGAGCGTCATCAGCTCACCCAGTTTTGTTGAATTCATAATAGGTATACCAGTGTTGTAAAAGATAGCATAAAAGATACATTTTATTCAATCTTAAAGCCATATTATAACATTTTCAAACAAAAAAGATTAGCATTTCTTTGCCATAAAATGTTAGCTTTTACTGTCAGATATATCCCCTTTTATTTTTGAGCCGAACAACTACGGCAATGCAAAGAAAATTGGAATTTACTACCAGCGCACATGTCGCCAATACGTACCACTCCTTCGGTCTTGTTATAGTACGACCTTTTGTTGTGTATATCACCGTCCCGCACGCCGTCACGCACTGTGTGTTATGAACATCGTGTATGCGTTCGACTAATAATTCCATCGTAATAATAAAGCGCCGAATCCGGCATTTTATTCAAAATCTCGGATTTTGACAAAACTACAGCACCTAGAGTCTTGATTTTTGCAGGCTATATTGGTTTAATAAAGTACAATTTAATCGTGTAAAAAATGAATTAAAAAAATTCAGTGAGGGCGTCCTCCTCAGCAAATGTTATAATATGGCTTTAAGTTATAAAAAACCCAGAGAAAATGGCTCATTTTCGGAGATCAACAATTACGCTATATGACCCTCAAACAATTTGTCACATTTACCAACGTTTTAACTCATTCAACTACATTGACCAAAACATGCTACCAGTATAACACCTTCAGGCGAATGTCATTTTCTGGAAAGCTGGACTAAACAAGAAGTTCATCTAATGTTACTGACTCCACATCTGCATTTTTTAAGAAAAAATATCCGACTATAATTATGACGTCATACACCTGGTTGTATAACAAATCATATCAGAGACATAATTCGTTGGTAACTATGCCGCTAAGAAAAAATGGTTAGAGCTTAAAAGGACCTGTAACATGAACTCTAAGAGTTTCCTCGGTCTCGTGAGATGAACCAAGTGGTATGCAAAATGAAGGGGCAAATTTTCTCGTTCTATTGGTGGCATCGGTAACAATGTAGCTTACATACTTTTAGAGGTAGAAGCCAAAAAGTGGTACATCACTGGTGTACCTCTTTTTGGCTTCTACCTTTAAAAGCATTTAAGCGAAAATGATACCGATGCCACCAATAGAACAAGAAGATTTGCCCTTCATTTTGCATACCACTTGTCCAACCCTTTTTCTCATTTCTTCACAAAATAAAAAACCCGCAAAACATGCAATGGGTGTAGCAGCCACTTAAAGTGTCTTTCGATATAAACTTTTAAAAAATAAACAATGTTAAAGTTTTTATGTAGAATTGCAAAGAAGAAAAAGTTATCGTTTAGAGATTTTGTTGCAACCATTGTCGAGCTTCGTCAACCATTGTGGCGTTGGGTTGGTCTAACTGTATCGCAATGATACGCCCATTGTAAGCTAGCGTGCCGTCTGAACCAATAATAATAACACGGTCGGGATGTGCACTGTAGGTCACGGCGAAGTTATTATCCATTGTGTCCATGACAAGTGGTATTTTGTTGGTGTCAGATAGGTTGGTTGTGAATGTGTTGTGAACACTGTCCTTCGCCATCAGGTCTCTGCGATAGTGACGTGAAGATCATGTTTAGAATACAGTAGATTGAAAATAATCGTAATAATAATACGAATTGTCAAGTTTATTAAAGCCATATTATAACATTTCTGTAAAAATAGATTAGTATTTATTTTCCACAAAATGTTAGCTTTTACTGTCAGATATGTCCCCTTTAATTTTGAGCCGAACAAGTGAGGTAAAGCATAGAAAATTGGAATTTACTACTAGCGCCCATGCATGTTACTCCCGTGGTTGTAATACGGTACGATCCTCGGGGTGTGTGTGTCTGTCTGTGTATCCCGCACGCCGTGTACGTACTGTGCATACGTGTTCGACTAATATTTCCATCGTAATAATAAAACCGGCGCCGGTTCCATCGTTTTATTCAAAATCTTGGATTTTGACAAAACTACAGCACCTAAAGTCTTGATTTTTGCAGAGTATCTTTATTGACTAAAGTACATTACAATCGTGTAAAAACCATAATTTAAAATTTTTTGAGGACGTTCTCCTCAGCAAATATTATAATATGGCTTTAATAGTTATGATAGAGAAGATATTGTGATATCGCAGGTCAGCCATTTTCAACTGGAAGTGACGCAACAAATAAGGCACCACGTACAGTTTGGCCCAATAATGCTATTGGTGCCTCGATACCATATGGACATGTGTGCCATTGTTGTTTATTTAACACTAACACGCCCAGGTACTACAAAAATAATACCGTGATATATGCGCTGTTCGTGCGTGCATCCTACGTAGTGTGATGACGCAATCGCCCTAAGTGATATATAGGCACGGTTTTGCTGGCCAGCGAAGCCCAAGACCCGTGGCAAGGTGTCACCAACCTATAGTGTCTGGCATACGAGGGGTCTCTGGTTCGAATCTCACCCAGACCAAACAACTTCTTTGCTTTCTCTCTTTATTCCTTCCTTCTTTCCCTTCCCGTCGCCAAAAAGCCCCTTGGGGCGTTAGGGTTAATTAAAAAGGATATTAGGCCCATTCCATGTCAACTCAGGGATGTGCACCGCAGCACCTCTTCAATTTTTTCTTTTTTTTCTGCGTGGTGGTAGATATTGATGAAAAGTAAAATCCTGAAAATTTGAGCTTCATACTCCATTTCGTTTTCCCGTGGCATCAATTTGAAATTTAGGGGTCAGCGTAAAAATGTGTCGCAACGCGAAGACGACGTTTTTGATTTCCATAAATGTATAAAGAACAACCCTAAAACTTTGAAAAGTAAACCCTGGGGTACTTTTGGTGTAAATTCAAATCTGCTATCAGAAATATTTGTAAATGTTGTCCTTTACTTTAAAACATACCTCAAAATGCAACTTCGTCCAACAGGACCAACTTTCAGGGGGTCAGAACTCAAAAGTAAAAATAATTTTCCATTGTCCATATTTTGCAGTCAAGTATTTAATATGACATTATCTGATAAGAGTAAGTCATACCAAATACATTTAGACTGAGCATAAAATGGAAAACCACTTTTTTACATTTGACCCCCTGAAAACCAATGTCAAAATTTGGTCCTGGTTGGATCAACTTGCAGGTATTTGAAGATATGTTCTTGGACAGCATTTCTGAGAGGAGTTATTTTTGGCTTAGCAGATCTTGAATTCTACAACAAATCCCCAGGATACCTACTTTTCAAAGTTTTAAAGGGTTTTTATACATTTATGGACCTCCAAACATCGTCAACGCGTTGCGACACATTTTTACGCTGACCCCCTAAATTTCAAATTGATGCCACGGGAAAACGAAATGGAGTATGAAGCTCAAATTTTCAGGATTTTACTTTCTCATCAATATCTACCACCACCCAGAAAAAGAAAAAAATTGAAGAGGTGCTGCGGTGCACATCCCTGGAGTTGACATGGAATGGGCCGATAACACTACGCATCGTATAAGTCCAAACTTGTCGTTAATACGTTGAAGGACTTGCTACGCTTACGATGCGTCGTAGCTAGCCAATTCGACCCCTAGTACAATTGGGTAACTTTGGGCATAAACACAAACAACTTAAAAAAGTGTATGTTTGAATTTGTTGACGCTAAATTTAAAAGCCAATGCTAACACCAGATATAACACGAATAATTTTGACATTTTTCTATCGTCACAAATTTATGGAGCATATTAAAGGAGGGATGCACAGTAAGAAGACGCATATTCTGCACATTAATATCAACACCTGCATAAGAACTTAGTGGGTGGGGTTCAAGGGGCCTTGAGACCTGACTAAGTGGGTCTAAGGTAACCATGTGCCTCTCTAGTTTCGCAACTGTTAGTAGCATAAGAGGTCTCTGAAAATGTTTATTTCTACTTCATTTAAGTGTTTACTAACCGTGCTGCTTGGACCCTATCCTCTATTGTTTTATGTTGTTCCATGTAACAAAAGCGTGGTCCGAAGTTCCATTTTTCTTTCGGATGAGCTTCAGCCAGATAGACACATAGAAAGCTGGCCCGATCTTGATAGTCGCTGAAAAGTTTCGCCAGCGAACCGCTCAAGACACAGGCCTGTTAAAAGAGAAACATACTTCTTTAATCGTATTACTTATAATGCCTAATTCAACTTTGCGTATGTCAGTAGCTATTAAAAATGAAATAAGTGGCAGAACTGTTATCAAGAAACTTGGGAAGATTGGGATTAATTACAATAATGTAAACTTTATTTGCTTCGGACGTCATTGTAGCAATTGCGATAAGAATGTACACTGCTCAATTTTGCACATACACACCCCTTCCTCGCATTTCCTCGCACCATAAGAATTACGCACGCACCCCAACTCACTTCTCTGCTTGAAATGTAGCAATGCTAAGTTGTCAAATTTATGCCAACGTTTATCCAGAAAGAAACAAAAATTTATACACACGGTTACCAAAGTATACACGCAGTAACCAAAGGTTTACACAAAGTAACTAAAGTAGACACGTAGTAACCAGAGTATACACGAAGTAACCAAAGTATACACGCAATAAGCAAAGTATACACGTAGTAACCAGAGTATATATGCGGTACCCAGAGTATATACTTAGTACCCATATTAAACACGCAATAACCAGAGTATACACGCAGTAACCAAAATATACACTTAGTACCCAAAGTATACACGCAGTAACCAAAGTATACACACAGTAACCAAAATATACACGTAGTAACCAGAGTATATACGTAGTACTACCAAAGTATACACGCAATAATCAAAGTATAAACGCAGTAACCAAAGAATAAACGCAGTAACCAAAGTATATACTACGTACCCGAAGTATATAAGCAGTAACCAAAATATACACGCAGTCACCAAAATATACACGTAGTAACCAGAGTATATACGTAGTAACCAAAATATACACGCAATAATAAACGCAGTAACCAAAGTATACACACATTAACCAAAGTATACACAGTAACCAAAGTATACACGCAGTAACCAGATTATACACGCAGTAACCAGAGTAGACACGCAGTAACCAGAGTATACACACAGTAACCCGACGTACACACGCAGTAACCAAAATATACACTTAGTACGCAAAGTATACACGTAATAACCAAAATATACACGTAGTAACCAGATTATATACGTATATAGTAACCAAAATATACACGCAATAACCAATGTATAAACGCAGTAACCAAAGTATGCACACAGTAACCAAAGTATACACTCAGTAATCAGAGAATACACGCAACAGACTCACCTGAAATGGGGGTCAGGAAAGTGACGATGCAATTATAACCAGTGGTCGAGATTTACGACTATGAAACTGGGAGAGGGGAATTTCTTGTTTGGTTTCCATGGAAACCAAATTAACATCTGGAGGAACGCTGCCAATGTCTTGTGTTACAAATAAATTGCCGATCTTGACCATGTACTCCAATTCAGCCATGATCTAAATATTAAACAAAGCAAACATTTTATTAGAACGACCCGTTGTGGGTTCTTAGTAGAAATGAAGGTACGGGGAAGTTTGGCAAATTCGGCTAGTGCATTTAGTCATTTAGTTGAGATTGGGGAGGGTCAGCCATTTTAGTTTATTGATGGCCCTCAATTTCATAAACTTTTTTTTTCCAAAAATTAATATTAACTTATTTTCGGGTCTGTTTTTCATCAAATTTGCTTTCAAGCCAGGTAGTTTTTCGGACTTCTATCCGCACATCCCAATCAAAACCCAAAGTTGAGTTACCTCCCACCCCACCCCACCACCCCACCCACGAACGGTTTTCAAGCTATGGTGTAGATAGGTATATATATATAGTGTAAGAAATTTGTACTTCTCCAAACACATTGGTACTTTGGATTCTAGGGAGTAATGTACAGTTGCAAGAAATTTTGAATCCAAAACGGACGTTGCAGGCAATTCACTTTATTGTACAAGCTTTCGGACTAATACATGTCCTTCATCAGGTATACCTGAAAACAATATACACAAATATATATATATTTAAAAAAAAAAAAAAAAAGCGCAGTGATTTATAGTGCGCTACGCAGAGGCACAACGCCTAGACGTTGATCCACAAGCCTCAGCACACTTAACAGGTGTACGTTTTGGTTTTCAGGACGTCTACAGGATTTTGTTTGGTCTTACCTCAGGATCATTGATATACAAGGGAACGATCACTTTCAGGATCTTGAATAATTTCAAGTCTTTGATGTAGTCACCCAATCCACATTCTTCCATAGCCGTCCTGTCCATTCGCTCGTAAATATTCTATGGTAGGAGAGGAGATAAAATGAGTAGATAAGCTATTTTATTCCATGTTGAAGGTTGTGGTTTTTAATGTCCACTAAGCTATAAATTAGCCCCCAGACAGGGCCTGAAGAATGAGGGAAATTAAGGGGTAAATAAAAATAGCCGACATGTCTTATAAAAACATAAAGGCCGCAAGCCGGGCTGACTGAGGCCGTCGACTGCAATGATAGAGACTTGCAACTATTGGAGTTCCAATATGAAAGAGCCCCGCAGGGCATGAAGCACCTTATCTTGAATGTAACGACACTAAATACAACTGCATTTGACAGCATTCAATAGAGGGCACTTAATTGTGATTATATTCACAATTGGTCAATTCACTAGGAGACAAAACTCCGTGATGGGTTCAAAATCCGTGAAACATCTTATCCAACACAGACACGTGTATTTCACGGATTTTTAAACTAGTAAGAGATTTTTTCACGGAAAATGTCTCTCACTAATTGTGATTTGTTCATACCAGAAAAGAAGGCATATCTCAATAGTATCATGCTTACCGCGTTCACGCGATGCACTTAATTAATCACGCGGGTGTCGACTGCAGACGACAAGTTTCAATTTTTTTTTTTAAGTCAAAATTTTCAGAAATATGAATTTTCATGACCATAATTGGAATCAGCATAAACAATGCATCAAAATTAGTACAAACAAGCCTAGTATTGGTTCAGTGCTTCTTGAAATAGCTCTTGATATTTTGAGAAAATATTTCAAAACTTGGGACTTCTTTAAGGTTGAAGCGGGCTAGCATGCAGAGCATTAAAAAATAATGACGTTTATAGTTAAGCTCCAGGTGGGATCTGTAACCAAGACAGGTACAAGCCAGAATAATTCTCATTACCGTAAATTTGACCATCCCATCCTGCGTCGCAGGGTCGTAACCTTCCTCAAACATCTGAAGGGAATCAGGATGCATCAAAACCTCTTTCTGTTTTCGTAGGACTCGTATAGCTACTTGCTTATCAGAAAACAGTCTGAGCAGCGCCTGCCATTTAGGGTCCGACATCATCATCTTCTTCATTACTTCAACCATTGTGACTGGTAAAGAAAGAACGAATGAATGAGATTAAAAGAATTCGCTACATACACATCATTGATTGGGAACGTCTTGTACATGGGATCCGCAAATCCTCTCGCAGGCCTCTAAATGAGTGATTTTTATCAAAGAGATGAAAGCACGCCCTCCACAAAAATATTAGAGCAACTCTATTACTGATACATAAGACAATAAATCATATTACTGATACAGGTGGCTGTACAAACATGCAATATTGTAAGACCAATCTGCGGCCGTAAAGATTCGCCTGATGGCGCACTTTGGACTCTTTTTCCTTGGGGTAAATTTGTACAATTTGTGTGTAATACTATTTCAATGAGTAATAACTCCAAACGGTAATTTTAGCTATTGATTTAAGGGGTACTACACCCCTGTGGTAAATTGTGACTATTTTGCATTTTTCTCAAAAATAATAACACACTGGTAAAAAAATTATGTATATTATTGGGGCAAGGAATCAATTACTACACTGAAATTTCAGTGACCCAAGACAAGCGGTCAATATATATGATAGTAAATGAGGTACATCCTAACGGTACCTTATTTCTTATCATAAATAACGAACGGCTTGTCTTGGGTCACTGAAATTCCAGTGTAGTAATTGATTCCTGCCCCTATAATATACATAACTTTTGTTACCACTGTTATTAGTTTTTGAGAAAAATGCAAAAAATATACACACATTTATCAAGGGTGTGTAATTTCCCCTTAATAACTTTATATTATAGGTTTCTTTTTAGGACATAAAGGGGGATCAAAAACATTTTAGACCATAAAAAGGGGGAATAAAAACAAATCCACCCTTTTTTAGGGGGGATCAAAAAATTTAGTTTATCCTTAGAGAGCACGAAATACTAATAGGATTAGAGTTAGGGTTAGGGTTAGGATTTAGGGTTAGGGTTAGGGTAAAGGTTATGGTTAGGGTTACGATTAGAGTTAGGATTTGTTTTTGAAGTCCGAGGTTCCAACTTTTCCAACCCATCCCACCAAAGTATTTATGAACACCCCCAAACCAGAAATAGTGTCAAATCTACTTTACTTGGAATCTGATCACTAAATCCGACTAAACCTTTTTAAGACTAAGTTAGGCCTATCCATAGTTACAATATAGGTCATCATGCAGTTATTGTTAACTACACGTATGCACACAACACAGGGGCACTCACATAGGTAATTAACCCGTACGTAGCGCTGTGCTGTGGGTATACAAGATGAACTAGTTAGGGTCATATATCAAAAAGTATAAACGCTCTGATTTTAGTACTTGCTCTATGTTTCAATTACTTATTCTTTTTAAAATATCTGAATTTTTAATCCGGTACAAGCTTTAATAAGGGGGGGGAGCATGCATTTGTATGAGAAAGGAAATCTACAATCTTATCCAAACTCCCGTGTTAATCCAATGCACATTTTGCTTCACCGGGCCGCCCTGACTTGGTCGCGTTTGGAAGAGAAGTGCCACCAAACCGTAATAGGTACAAATTTAGTACTTTCTGTCAATCAATTATGGTTTATTGTCTACATGTCAATCTTTAAATTATTAGCATAGTCCTTATAACAACGGTGGAACGCCTTGATGAGTAAATGATAGCAAACCAGTGAAAAATCCCCCAAACTCAGTCAGTGGAGCTCCACCCGTACATGTCAATAGCGTCATTATCGATTGGATTAGTCGACCGTAGCGGACAATTCGATCGCTCATTGGATTAATATTATCACGTGGTAAGAAATGTGCATTGGACAATCGATATACTATAATGGTAAATTTAGTACTGCATATTTCGGTTTAATCTTCACTAAGCGGGTTTATGGCTGAAAAGGTCACGGTGAATTTGCCGTGGACAAAACTACACTATGTACAGTTGCATACTATGCAATGCATAGGTTCATACTGAAAAGGCACCAAAAAATGGCACGTTGTTTATTTGATATAGGGAAAGACACCCACGGTTTATTTTGATGAATGGTTTACTCCAGATATTCATTATCATGATTATATTCAGTGAACCCATAATCTTCTACTAGTATAAACTACATATAATGAATTACACACAAAATCCCGTCCACGCGCGCATTCCATTGCATAAATATATTGCTAACAAAATCTTGTTTTTGTGGATGCAAATGTACGCATAAGTTCATATTATTGCTGCAGTGTGAACAAAAATAATAGCAGGTGCCCGAACTGCAGATCATGAAATGATAAAATTTCTAACACGGGAATATTTTATAAGTGTACTGTAAAATTTATGATATCAGTTTAATTAACAAATTCACATTGATTAAAAAAGTAACGTTCTTTTATAGAAAAAAACAGTTCTAAGTAGAACTTTGGTTCTGATGAGTTGTCCTGTTTGTGTGTATGGTTCTACAACAAACAGAAAAGGGCTCTGGAAGTCTAGAAAGAACCATTTTAGAGGTTCAGTAAAGGCCAGAAAAAAACATTTACTAGGCCTATGGTCATTTCAATGTTCAAGACTCTTTTCTCTTGAGGGTGTCAACTTGATGGCTCACATACTATGATACTTCGACCATATTCATGAAATAGATCATTGCGCTATACGCTGACTTTATACCAATATCGACAAAATATTAATAATTTGTAATAGACCTATATATCATTATTGATTTTAAAGATGCCCTGCGACTCACTCACCTATATTTACCCGTGTGACATATCCAAGAAATACGGTGTGGGTCTACCCGATGTACTACGGCTTCAGGGGGAGCAGATTTGGAGATTGAAGTATTTGTAGCGAAGGTATTTTTGGTGTAAATAGTGCTACCCAAATGCACCAGGTAACGGAGTTGCCTTTTTTATTATTCAAAGCGCGGCTGTCATAGATAAAAGGAGCCCAATTGGCTATGGAAGATATTTGGTGATTTGTTGTAATTATGTAGCCCAATTTTGCTTAATATAGAGGCACCCTGCGGTTGCTGGGACAAAAGGTGTTATTATCTTTTAGTTTATTGCATGGTTAAACAAACGGAACGGTATTCGTATTAATTGTAAGGTGGTCGAACTTTGTCCTATCACCAAACTGAACTCTCTGTCTCGTTAGTAACTTAAGGGACGGAAAATTTGACGAGGGGGGCTGGAATTTTTTTTTTTTTTTTTTTACACTTCCCCACTACATGAGCGAAAGTATAACTTTCAACACCTAAAAAACCCTTTCCTCACCAACCCTAAAAAACCAAAAACAAACAAACAAACTTTCACCACCTAAGAGGCTGTGCAATAATAAGGAGGGGTGGCAAGAAATTTTAAGTTTTAAGCGAGCCGAAGTGGGGGGGCAAACAATATTTGGCAAGCCGAGGGGGGTGGGGAAAGCGATTTTTGGCACACATTCATTCATGGAATGCCTTTTAAATAAAACGCTCTAAAAAGGCTTAGAAAAACACTACGGAAATGCTTAAATATGTAAATTTTCCTGCTCGCTGCGCTCGCAACATAATAGACTAGGCCCCCTATGTAAGGTTTGGAAATTGGGATAAAAAAATTGGCATGTGAAAAAGGGGGGGGGGGAGATTTTTTGGCAGGCCAAAAGGAGGCAAGCGATTTTGACCGGCCGAGAGGGGGGGGCAATTTTGACTAGCAATTTGAACATTTTACACAACCCCTAACCGTGTATACATTTAATAATAGGACTACTTGAAAATTAAGAAAACAATTTTGCACCGAGAAAAACACAAAAAAAAAATACCCCGACCTCAACTTCCAGCCCCTCCAAGTCAAATGGTGCATCACAAAAAGAAATGAAAAAAACAACACTATCAGACTCAGTTCATTCTCTTAATTTTATTTGTTCTCTTTTGGGGTTTAAAGTTCAGCTGAGTGATAGCTAGTGATAATTTAAAAATAATTATTTATCTCATTGTTTATTGTTGACCATGTTGACGTTCCAAATGAGCCAAATATTGAATCAGTCAATAGACAAATATCTCTCTTGCTGGCTATCTCCCCTCACCGCTCCATCGGTTTATTTATCCCCTCTCTCCCTTTTACCCTCACTCTTTTCTTTCGCTCATTCTCATCTCTCTCTCTCTCTTCATCTCTTGACTTCATTTTAGTGTCTCTTCCTGCTGCTCTTATTTCACAACACGGGCTCTGCACCTTATGAAAGCCATGGCTTAATCTCCATGCAGGGAGTATGAATTTTAAATTGATTTACCCGAATAGGCGACTCCATTTAAAGTCAACTTCTGTGGAAGATTAAGGTCAGGTCTTACCCCATTTGGGGCTATTTACTTCGAAATCCATACACCCCCTATGAAAGACATGACCTTAATTTTCTACATAGGGAGTATGAATCTCAAACTGAGTTACATGAATAGGCGACTCCATTTGAAGTCCACTTCTGTGGAAGATTAAGGTCAGGTCTCATCCCATTTTGAGCTATTCACTTTGAAATCCATACACCTCCTATGGAAGACATGACCTTAATTTTCTACACAGGGAGTATGAATTTCAAATTGAGTTACCTGAATACTCCATTTGAAGTCCATTTCTGTGGAAGATTAAGGTCATGTCTTCCACAGGGGGTTTGGAATTCAAATGGACTAGCACAGTTTATGTTAACAATTAATATTCATTTGCCAGTTTCAAAATAAGAAACAAACTAGCCATGTAATTTTTAATACCTGAAGCTTATTCATTTTATTTAAACACGTACTGTATACACAAGTTGATTTCCAGGCAATGTTTCCTTCAATGAGCACATAAAATACATTTAATGAAAATGATCGAGGATAAAATCTGCCATCAAACCATTCAATCATCGTCAAGATGGTTGCTGAATGGTCGTCATTAATTTATCCATTTGATCAAACTCATTAAAAGTATCGTTACAAACAAAAATATCTCAAATTCTTACTGAACATAAGCTTGAAAACCTTTGAGGAAGCATTAAGAAAGAACCCTCAAAGGGATTAATTAGAACGTCCCTAGGCTTATTTAAATCTTTAAGGTTCTTTATATATAACTACCTTATCATTGCTTTAGGGTGCCGGTGTTGTATACAGGACAAAAAAAACGGTTCTAAGTTGCACCTTTGTACTGACGACAAATTAACACACAGTAAATGTATCCATGTCGGGTAGGTGTAGGTATACTATCTACTGAAGATAACACACACCAATTTAATGTAGCCATATGGGACAGGTGTGTTATCTACTGAAGATAACACACAGCAAATACAGCCATATGGCATGTATGGGTAGGTGTGCTATCTACTGAAGATAACACACAGCAAATACAGCCATATGGCATGTATGGGGCAGGTGTGCTATCTACTGAAGATAACACACAGCAAATACAGCCATATGGCATGTATGGGGCAGGTGTGCTATCTACTGAAGATAACACACAACAAATGCAGCCATATGGTATGTATGGGGCAGGTGTGCTATCTACTGAAGATAGCACACCATAGTAAATGTATAGCCATATGAAGCAGGTGTGTTATCTACTGAAGATAACACACATAGCCATATGGGACAGGTGTGCTATCTACTGAAGATAACATACCATGCACACAGTAAATGTAGCCATATGGTGCAGGTTTACGTGCTACCTAGGCCTACAGGCATACTAGTCTTAGACAAATGTAGCCACATGGGAAAGGTGTGCTATCTCATAACACACATGAAATGTAGCCATGGGGCAAGTGTGCTATCTACTAAAGAAAGCACACATCAAATAGCCATGGGGCAGGTGTGCTATTTACTGAAGAAAGCACACATCAAATAGCCATGGGACAGGTGTGCTATCTACTGAAGAAAGCACACATCAACTATAGCCATATATGGCAGGTGTGCTATCTACTGAAGATAACATACAGCAAATATAGCCATATGGGGCAGGTGCACTATCTACTGAAGATTTTATTTTTTGGCTTGAAAAACTAAGCGAGTGGGAAAAACGCAATTTCTTTATACAGATTTTTGTAACTTTTGAATCATTAAAAAAAAACGTCCGTCCACCCGTAGAACAGGTCATTTTGTTCATCGCCTTGTCGGAAAAGGCTGGCGCAGTATATGTATTTCCAAATGAATCGAGGTAAGAGATAAGGAAAGTGTTGTACAATTTACAGCTGCATAAAATATATATCGTTATTGACTTTTAGTATTGGCAGACAATTGCCATAATTGCGAACACAGTACACACACTGCACCATCTAAAAATATGACACGGACTCTTCTCTACCAAATAGAACCAATAATAATGTTGCTATGAGATGTTTAACTGGATTGAGGAAATCTAGTCTGTAACCATTGCCGTGCTTCATCCGTCATCAGCCTATCAGAATGACGCATTTGTTCTTCAGCATATTCACCAACATACACCACTTTCCCACCCTCGATAACTAATACACGGTCAGGGTGGGCTTTATAGGCTTGGGCGAAATCGTTTGTGATATTATCAGCAACAAGGCGAACTTTAGAGTCGTCTGATGTGTTATCGGTGAAGGTTTGGTGGTTTTCGTTATCCATGGATATAAGCATCCTATGGAATAGAAAAGAAAACACATGGTATCAGAAGATAGTAAATTGTAAATCAAACATACAAGAGGCCAGACGTGGCTTAATCGTCAAAGGTCGTATTTTGCCATTAAGATTTTTGGAATACCAAAGTGACATAGCTAGATTTATATTCTGACAGGAAAAAATGAGGCGTGCAGTAAATTGGCTGCTAGACCCGCCAAAGTGGACTGATTTGCAGATTTGAATAGGGAAAAGAGCTATAGGGGTTCGCATCGGTCCTGAGCGCCATACAGAATTCCCGGGACAGAATTGTACAATATCATAATAAGCCTGAACCCTAACCAGGAGGTTACTGGCTGTTCCGGTTGGACAATTTGCTGGCCACCGATGTATTAAATAGAAGATGAAAAAGAGGAAAAGGGAAGAGGGTGAAGAAAAACGAGGGAAAGAGAAAAGAAATAGGAACGGATAGAAAGAAAAAAAAAAAAAAAAAAAAAAAAAGAAGCGAAAATATAATAGTTGAAAATAAAAATAGACAATACATGAAACGCGAAAAATGGCACTTTTGGGGCTAAAATAGCCAAATATATGGTTAATTTGGTCAGATACCCACATACAGGCGTCAACATTGAGGGAATGATGGTATGGACCACCCCTGGCAAATATTGGGGTTACCCCCCACCACCACCACCCACCCACCCCACCCACCCGGGATCTGTGTCTAGAGCAACCAATGAGACAGCATGCATGACTACGCCTCTGCCCCATCATATCCGATACTAAATACACACTTTCACTTTTTTTTTATAACCGCAGCCACATTTTTACGAATACAAGTAGTCCGTCAAGCAGGACCACGCTATTGTTGGCGTGATTATCGAGATACCAACAGCATGGAACCGCTTGACGGACTAAATACATGACTTGTACACTCCCTCCCATCTATACATACTTAGCTACTTCAATACGATCTTCTATTGTTTTATGGTCCATCATGTAGTGAAATTTTCGGTCCCATGACCAGGTATCTGCCGGGTGTGCTTCCGCCAAATACACGCAGAGGAAGTCCACTTTTTCCCGGTAGTCGTGGAAGAGTTGGGATAGGGAGCCTGACAACACGCAGGCCTGCAAAGATTAGTGTCCGAAAAAAAAATGGTTAGTTATAATGTATAGCCATAGGGAAAACGGAAAAAGAGATTGATTTCTCTAAACATTCACATTTAGTTCTTACTCGAACGAAAAAGACATTCAATAACTTATAAAGAGATCTTTTATTTTTTCATAATTTCAGTCCATGATCCCAAGTTCAGCAGTGTTTCTAGCTTTTGCAGTAAATGCCCTCGCATGGACAAAGGAATGCAACTTAATATATGAACCCTATGCTATGTTCAATTCCATATCAGGGTTCCCATTATAACGTCGTTTTATTTTTAGAAGGGATTGCCCCACCTACTGGACAGGACCGGGTTTACCTTTTGTTCCGATTTTACTTGGGCATTTGCGCACGAAGCGCGCGAAAAAAATTAAATTCAGACTATTTTAGCCCAAAATGAGGACGAATTGTGTTATAGGCTATAGATTAAAAAGAAGCAGTGCAAGCGAAGCCTTTTGGTGCAAAACATGATGTTTTGCGGGCTAAAAAGGAAGATGCAAAGGGCAATTGTGGGGGGGGGAGCAAATTTGGGGGCCCTGGGCCCGAGCCAATCTGACCCAATGATAAATCCGACTGCTACTGGAGATCATGTTGACTCATAGTGAATAACTTACCTGAAACGGAGGTCAGGAAAGTGATGATGCAATGATGAGTAGAGGCTTCTCTTTATGCAGATGGAGACGAGATAATGGGAGGACTTCCTTGGATGCCAGTGATATCAATCCTACATCCGATATCGGTGAATCCAACACATCTCCGTACATGGAACCATTTATGAATGAGTAGCCAAGCATCTTCATAATCTGAAAGGATGGGTAAATGATGTGATCTGTTAACAACATAATTAAGGCTTATTGGGCATTGACCTTGGCAATAGTCGGGGCCTTTGGGGTAAACACAAATTTGGGGTCAAAGGTCATTAATATACAGTTCTGATGTCAGACCTCCGGGGGATTTACCGGTTTTATGAGTGCTAAACCACTCGCTTCCATCCAGAGTATTTTTCAAATAACAAATGTCTGCAGTAATAGCGCAGTCTTAAGTCTCCAAGTATTGAAGTTATCATGTTTGTAAGTTTTTACTACGATAACGCTCTTTCATTAAGAGTGGCATGGTATAATGCATGACAAGAATTGGCGTACGAGGTGAACCGGCGCCTGCAAGGTCCTACGCCTCTACAGTGATTGTCGTCATGTGTGGGTCAAAGATATAATATTTGGAGTGGGTATGATTATACGTAGAATTTGGATTTGGAATATACCTTTTTTCATTTGGCCCAAAAACTGATTGCTTCCGACCTATAGGAGGGAGTTGACCTAAAAATACTGAGGAGAGAGTCCCAAGTGGAACGAGAGAAAAAAACGGCGGAGACTTGTGGTAAGCCTAGAAGGCTTATTACTGCAAAGAAGAGCATTTTACACTGGCAGTTAAATCACTTCACTTGTTTATTACGACATGTTACGTTCAACCAGAGAAGATGAGTCTTCTTCTCATCTTCTCTGGTTCAACTACCCAGTTCATGATGGGAGTAATGATGGGAGTAATGAACACATTAAGGGCGCACAACACTATATAGGCCTACTACAAGGACGATATAACTACCCGTATAATTATAATAATCTTACTTGGTCCTATTGTAATACTTTGTTAAAACCTCTTACCTCTTCATCTTTTTCGAAGTACAGAATGATAAGATCGTCGATTCCGGGAAAGTTGTTCCAATCAATAGTACAATGATCGTAACCAAGTTCCTTCAATGTCTGACGATCAATGCTGCTGTGAAGTTGCTGCAGATGATGTTCAAAAGAAAATTAAAATGATCAGTGAAGTTTAACTTGGCTACCAAAACAGTGCATATCTGTGTACACATGTAGATAGTAAAGGAGTCCATCTATGATCTATGGGATCTCATTTCGGGAGAGTGCATGTGGGGATCGACAAAAAGAAACACTGCGATAAGCCTATAAACACTGATATAACATGTATTTTTGCTATTTTTACTTAACATTTTAGTTTGGGGTGGGACGTGAAAATTTGACAAATTTGCATACTCGAGGCCCAAAGTTTTGCCAAACTTTGACACAATTGTACGAAACTGATTTTACAAAATTTAAAAAGTTAATAAATTTGAAATGTGGGCTCGAGTTATGTAGGCTATATTATGGTATATACGGTATGTGACATTGGGATATTTTGGTTTAATGTTTATAAATATTTAATAAAATTACCCATTTTTATACAAAAATTGACATAGACAAGGGGGTCATTGTTATACCAGAGCACCCAAAATGAGAGTCATTTGAACACCCCGGGAAATCTTACCTGGTATTTCACCAGTGCTCCTGGTTGTCTAGGATCGTACGTGTCCTGATACAATTTGACATTTTCTTCTCGCTGACGAATTTCACGTTGTTTTTCTAGAAGTTTCAAGACAATGGTCCTATCCCCGAACACTTCTGAAGGATCCATCGTGAGAGACAGGGGTCTGTGATGGGTTAAGATATCCAGATCAGATGTTTAAATCATTTTAAGATATACAGATTTATTTGTTTTTTGTTGTTATTGTTATTGTGTTTTTATCAGTTTATTGTTGTTGTTTTGTGATGTGTGCTTGTTTGTTAAGTTACAGATATTACTCCCGATTCCAGTAAAACACTACATCACTAATGTTTTAGAATTGAAAAAAATATTATCTCAGAAGGTATACATGTTGGCCTACGTAATGGGGTCGGAACATCAACAACAGCTGGCGACACCTGAGGGCATCGGTCAGGCGTAAGTACTCCTGATGAGTAAAATAATATTCAGTAGCGTAAGTCTATTGCACACCGCTATACGTACGTATGAATGAATGTAATATATTAAATTGTTTTGTCAGCTGACAAAATAATCTTAATCAATTTTGCTTGTTTGTATGTTCTTTAAAAGAAATGATTAACAAAATTCCAGAAAATAGATTGAATTAGAGGATTATGATGCATGATGCAGTCATGGTCCATGGCAAAAGCGATTCGACCTTTGTGGCATTAAACCCAGTTAACAGGAAATTAATCCAGTAAATCGATTCAGTAAAGCAAATAAGCTCATGCATTCGATCACTAACGGCAACCAGCTTCGGTCGATTACCCCAGCTGCAGCGTGTGTAAACTCTAATTTGCATAGAGGCTGTACGTGAAATTATTGATTGGCTCCAAACAAAGGATTTGAACCGGTGCACGTAATCATGGCGCAGTGCAGTCCATTCAATCAAATGTTGTCATCAACCTATTTGATCGCAGTGCATTGTTATGTGTGTGAGACGAACTGTCGCGGTTGATTGCAATCAAACAAACGATGTCTTATGTATTACTTTGTTCCGTGATGAAAATCGTGATGTTTTATTTAATCACTCTCGAAAATGTATTTCTTTTGTAGGCCTATTACTTTGTTTTGTGATGAAAATCGTGATGTTTTATTTCATCACGCTTTAAAACAAACGATTTCTCATGTATTACTTTGTTTCGTGATGACAATTTTGATGTTTTATTTCATCACTCACGAAAAATTGATTTCTTATGTATTACTTTGTTTCGGGATGAAAATCGTGATGTTTTATTTCATCATCACGCTCTAAAACAAACGATTTCTTATGCATTATATTTGTTTTGTGATGAAAATCGTGATGTTTTATTTCATCACGCTCTAAACAATAATTATAGTTACATGCATTTCAAGAAAAAAATCTTATTAAAACGGTAGGCCCTATGTTGTTTAGAAAAAATGTAGAAAGTGATGATGATGATGATGTCGATGATGATGATGATGATGATGATGATGATGATGATGATGTCTCCAAAAGTGTCCCGGTTTGTTTTGCTTGCCCTAAATCGTGCGTATCTATTAATAAGGCACTTCAATAATCAATAATCAGTCCCGTGACGGCCTCCACTAACTAGCTACTAACGTGGGTTTATGGGCGCTGATATTTCATGTTCACTGTCACTTATTTATCAGAAAAGTGCGACCCTTTGTCAATCACCTACAGTACCCAATTTCGGCATACTATATAAGAAACTCATCATGATGATTGCCAGAGAATAGTTAAGATGTAGCTTGTACCGTTTTTTGTGGCATCCTTCAGAAGTGAGCGGTCCGATACCAATATTTTCGGTCAAATCTCCATTCAATTAACACGGGGAGTTGGCTAGCTATGCCTTGCCCTCACTCATATTTTACAAAAGTGCGACTATTTCTGAACATCTAACCTAGCTGTAATTTTAGGTCATGTTAGAGAAATATATTTGCTAGAAGTTTGGAGAATAGCTAACATATTGGCTGGTTATTTTTCACACAGTGATGTTAACTAGGCAAGTGCCCATTCTTGCAACGTACATCATTTGTAGGGGTCACGCGTCAATGGTGAGAGCACTGTGTATTGTGTATAGGAAAACGGACAGTAACTGCAGTATGGATATATTTCATCTGCCAAAAACAAGATAATATTTCTTTAATCTAATTCTGGTGTTGGGAGCATAGCTTTGGTGCACGCATGATCCCTCCACACACATTGACAATCAACGTAGCAATGTAGACTTTCCACACGCCGGTTCACCTCGTACACTAATTCTTGTCATGCAAATTGTTTATATTGTGGAATCGGGGGTAGAGTAACATTGATAACATAAAATTCGCAGTTTAAATTTAATTTCAATGATTTGTCTTTCTTTACTGATATATCAATTTACAATATTTCTTGAACAAAGAGCAAAGATACAAAATGTGTTTTTTTATAACTTTAATAACTTTCAAATTAAGGTAGATGGGCTATATAGTGAATGTGATTTTTATTTTTATTTTTAACTTCTTTAAAAGTAAGTAAATAGTATAACCTACAGTTTCGAAATAGTTTTTAAAAGTAGATCAGTATAATTTATTAGCTTTATCTTTTGCTATGATTATGACTCTATCTGGTATTTGAGGTTGCAGCTTATCAGATATAACATTGACCCAGTGTATTTACATCTCGTATCTCGTATCGCTCGACAGTAATTATTATTATGGTCAATTATAAATGTCAGCTATATATAATAATGGAACTAAAAATAAAAAAAACTATTAGGTGTATATAATATATATGCAGAATCTGTCCGGAGGTATAGTCAAAATAATATTTATATCTAAAACCCGTCCCCAGAATGTAGTCCTTTTGAACACACAAAGACCGCATCTTATAAAGATGCATTTTTTTTTAAATACTAGGCTTAGGTATAGGCCTATGTCCCAAATAGATTAAAGCATGTTAATGCGTTTTTGTGACTTTCTCTTAAATGGTTGTTTTTACACCAATTATGTGTTTAAAATATATAGATTGTTTGACCCTTTCCATGTTATACTGTTTTATATCGTGCGTGAATAATTAATAAAGTTGCAACACTTTTAATGCATCTACGTTCTGAGACGTGACACCCCCCTTAATTCAATAATATAAATAAATTTCTATGCCTCAAGTTCTTAGCATTTAGATTAAAAGCAAAGTGATATAACTCAACGACGGTTTAAAATGATGCCGTAAAATACATTCGTATAGCCTACAATCAGAGAACCTCATACACATATAGCTGTGCTCGTGTACCATGCATTTATATATCCCCACATAATCTTATCATTCCGGAATCACGTTGAGCTGTTAAACAGACACAGCCAAAAAAAAAAAATTTAATATGCTTATGATTAATTATTTATGAATTGTTTAACAAAACAATGTTTTTTTTTGCTTCGAAAAACCTAGCTTAAAGTTTCAAAATCATATTTAAGTATGTACAATTTTAATAATAAAAGATTAAGATAACATACCATGAACGTTGAATCATCTAGATCGAAGCCATGGCGAAGCTATTCAGACTTCAAAAAATGCGATACCAGTGGTGTGCAAAGAAATTATTCTCTGCATGCTGCATGCATGAAACAAACAGTATTAAATCCACCAGAGGCGTTTGACTCTGTCTTTGACCTTTTATCAATAAGTAGCTAAATGGTAAATGAAAAGTATCATACGGTTTCAATGTCCTCCTCAACCAACAATTCTCAATTCTTTAAAATATAGCAACTGAAAAGTGACGGCAAAAAGGAGAGAAATAAAAACGAATGACCATGAACCTGTCCCTCTCCCATTATTTACCTATTAAAAGGGAGTGCTCGTATTAATGGTGCTCAAAACATTTACCCCCAGCATGAAAAGTAAACCTTTTTGA
Source organism: Amphiura filiformis (assembly GCF_039555335.1). Classification (NCBI taxonomy): domain Eukaryota; kingdom Metazoa; phylum Echinodermata; class Ophiuroidea; order Amphilepidida; family Amphiuridae; genus Amphiura; species Amphiura filiformis. Next base: position 52,853,106 of record NC_092646.1, on the reverse strand, counting down.
CCCACCTCTCTTGAAGCTTCTTGAGATGAGACAAAACGTTTTGTTTTGTTTTTACCCTCATCATTTAAAATATTTAGGACCAATATCAGTCATAATAATTAATATCCTAATATAATTAATGCACAAATCAACTTGTGTTTTTGTAAGTGTTTTGTCCTCTTTTAACATGTTTAAAGGTCCGAAACCTTTTTGACACATGTATGTTTAGCCTCACTCATGCACCAAGGTATACAAATAAATAGATAAATAAATAAATAAATGTAGATATTTATATAGCGCGTTATACCAAAGCGCTTTACATTTATTCCGCCGTCATTAGAATTGTCGGAACCACGTTTGCAGCCTACAAGTGCCGCAGGGTCCATCAGTACAACGACTGTGACTACCCCTACTAACAGCTTCCCATTAATTGCACCTGTGTTGGGTGAGGCAAGCGAGGCAAAGCGCCTTGCTCAAGGGCGCAACGCGGGGGTGGGACGGGGAATCGAACCCACGCACGTCGAGCAAGCTCTCAGATTATGAGTCCAAGGCCGTAACCATTGAGCCATCGTGCCCTGAGCCACCATACCTAATGCTAATTCAATTTCCTTTAGGCCTATAGCTCTACTCCTGATTCTAGAAATAAAATACAGCACTAACTCTTTGGGATCACAAAAATATTATTATAGGCCTACTGCTTTGTCAAATCAAATAGGCCTAATACTATATATGTAAGTCTAATCCTCAGAACTGACCATTTTTAGTGTAGATAGTAGACGTAGACCTAAGTCAATTTTAGAGTTTGGTCAATATTTGGAATAAGGGCCAAAACGTGTGTTTTTTTTGTTTGTTTTTGTTTTGTTTTGTTTTTGGTTTCTTTCGTATGATGTGACAATCTAATTTTAGGTCATGCATATTTTGGAAACCACATAATTTCTTATAACCATTTGTCAAAATTAACATAAAATGCTAAAATTATGAGCACGATTTTGAATGCAACTTAAAAGTTGTGCCAAGCCCATTATTTCAGGGAGGAAAACGTACAGAATTCATTTGTTTTGGCCCACTTTCCCCATAAAAATGTGGCGTTTTATTGCCAGTTAGGATTACCCATGTTTTATTTCATGTCTGTTGCACTTATATCATTTGTTTTAGCCCCCCCCGCCATAAAACATGTGCCGTTTTATTGCCAGTTAGGACTACCCATGTTTTATTTCAGGTCTGTTTCACTTATATTTACCAGACCCCTCCCCCTCCCCCCCCCCCATAGTAGCCTCAGGTGATGATAAAAAGTATGAGAATTCTGTTAAACTGTTCCGCTCCTCACATTACATAATCAATAGCTTATCAGTTAATAAATGTTTGAAGTTTAAAAATGAGGAAGTCATGATTATCATCATCATCATCGCCAGCCTAAAAAAATTAGCTTTTGGTTCTTACTTTGTCAATATAGTATAGGCCTACTTGTTTTGTATGTTTAATTTATATTTTATCACTTTGTCATTTATACTAATATTTAATTTACATTTTAATATCCTTAATGACGTACCGGTACTGTATTGGGATTATGTACCGGTAACATGTAAATCATGGTGCATATAAATGCCCCCCCCCCCATGACTTTGGAAGTGACGGGGATGTGCGGACTGCAGTTCAAAACTGGGGGTCCTTACCCCAGGGCCTACACCAAACATACTCTTTCGGTGAGCAGGCCTCCCAAAAAGGGGGTCTTTTCGTGAGACTGGGGAAAATCTTACAAAAACTTCCGAGTGTCTTTCCTTTCGGCTTTCCGTGAGACTGGGGAAAGTTTTGGGCAAAATATAGGGCCTAAAAAGTTGATTCTCAGAGTCCTAGAAATTTGAAATTTTTTGAAATATTTGAAGAACAAATACGGCCTAACCCGGGGCACTCAACTTTGGAAGTGACGGTATGTTCCTGTCAATATGGCCCCTCTTTTAAGTCGACTATACCCGATGACCCCCTTTTTTTAGTTGCGGCTACCCCAACGACCCCCCTTTTTTGCTCGCGGCTTAGCCAATGACCCTTTTTTTCTAGAATAGCATCATCAAAATGCCACAAATAATGCCGAAACTTTCAAATTCTTTTATTTTGTACTGGAAATTTGGAAAATTGAAACAAGAAAATGTATGGCTGTTATGACCCCCTTTGTCAGCGTCGCTGTCACCCAAAGACCCCCTATTTTTCCATTTGATCTGTCACCCAAAGACCCTTACTAGTTCAATTTGAACAGCAACTTTCATTTATCACTGATTTTGTTACCGTACTTATTTTGACAAAACAAAGGAATTTGAAGCCATTAGAACTAGAAATTCGATTTTCAAGGTTTCTGTGGCGCTGTTTCGGCTCTCACCCAAAAATTCCATTTAAAAAAGGTCATGTTCTCACCCAATGACCCCATATTTTTTACTTTTTGCTCTCATCGAATGCCAAAATCATGCTCTCACCTAATGACCCCATATTAGTACATTTTGCTCTCACCGAATGCCCCTTAGTACTGCGAAAGTGCCAGCCCTACACCTAGGCCTATATCCATTTCATATTGAAGTGCCCCCCGGAACCCAATGACCCCTTTTTTCAAATTATTATACCCAATGACCCCCTTTTTTATTTTGTTTGTACCCAATGACCCCCCCTTTTTTTTTTTTCAAATAACGTTTTGTACCCGATAGACCCCTAGGCTACTTCGCGACTCCGGTAGGCACATTATAGGCCTAGTACCCGTCACTTCCAAAGTTGAGTGCCCGCCCCCCCCCCAAACAAAAAAAAACCGGGATTCATTCGGTGAGAGATTAATTAGGCTTATCGAGAAATTTGTCCAATATTCTTGAGAGGGGGTCTCTTGCAGAAAAATAAAGGGGGTCAAAGTGGCCGCAGCCGCACATCCCGTAATATATTTTAGGGGGGGGGGGCTAAAATCAGGCTAAAATGCATGTTCCACACGGCGGCGATATTGTGCATACGACTACGAGCTGCTTTTAGCGGATTGATTGCACAAAAACATTTCGACTTTGTTTTTATAAATGGTGAGGTGCAAACGCCCTAAATAAATTGTCAGTAATTTCTATTCCAATTCTTTAAAAATGAAATGAAGAAGCGAGGGAGGACCTGGAGATGTCGTAGGAGGAGAATTCAGATGCAGCAACCTGGCAAGTATCACAGCACAGCAGAGTACATTGAAAATCAACGTTAAGCTTACATAACACCCGGGGGGGCCACTCATGTATAAAAGTTGTAAGCATCCGCGTGAATTGACTTTCAAAAATGACCCTAAACTAGGATGTCGAAAATTTGTCAAACTAACCCTAAACAAGGATTTTACTCAAATAAAAACACCCTAAACAAGGAATTTGTTTGAAATTTACCCATAAACAAGGACAGACAATATAAAAACACCATAAGTGAGGAATTGGTTAGAAATTTGCCCCTATTCATTGCGTGTGTCAGTAGAGTGCCATACAGTGACAGTGATGATATCTGGTTATCTGGTTAGTAAAATTGCTTAGAAACCACTCTTTTGTGCCGAATAACTTGATAAATATGTCACCACTAATGTCTGTTAATTGGGTAATTTAAAAAAACTACCCTAAGCGAGGATCGCCCTTTAAAAAACACCCCTTCTTTTAGTAAAATGAGTGTTTTGAGACCCTAATCGCGGATCCGCGCGGATCCTCGCTTTTGCTTTTCAAAAACACCCTAAATCCGCGTTTTCTTTCACGCGGATGCTTACAACTTTCATGTATGAGTGATCCCCCCGGGACATAACATTAACAAGTTACATACATGTACATGATACGACTTTTAAAAAGCCATATTATAACATTTGCTGAGGAGAACGCCCTCAGAAAATATTTTAAATTCAGGTTTTTACACGATTGTAATGTACTTTAGTAAACAAAGATTCTCTGCAAAAATCAAGACTTTAGGTGTTGTAGTTTTGTTAAAATCCGAGTTTTTGAATATAACTCAGGAACTGTCGTTTTATTATTACGATAGAAATATTAGTAGAACGCGTATGCGATGTCAACACACCCCTACGTACACGGCGTGCGGGACACACACACACGCCAGAAGGTCGTACCATATTACAACTGCCGGAGTAACATGCATTGGCGCTTACTCGAGAACTCTAGCTTCGAATTTGCACACGATAGTTACGCATTCGATGCTAGAGTACTTTACTATGGTTTTTCGGTCGGACAGCGGTGCAATTTTTTACACCGGAGGTTATTTATTCTGTTAATATTGAAATTTAGATGAAAGTTATTTCGATGAGTCAGCTGTATCTTTTGAGCAAGATTTGCGTATTTTGGACAGTCTAAAATTTTGCTGAAGTGTAATTTTAGCAACATTTTTGATGCAATCGCCTGTCGTGATCGGCTGTGTTTACTTCTGAACTTCCATTGCTTTACACGGTGTCATGCTTCAGCGAATCCGACTAGATGTTGAATGCAATGGTCTCTAGCCTAGAATGTGAAGCTATCGGTGAGCAAATTCTTGGCTAGATTTCTCGAGCAAATTGGCGCTAGTTGAAAATTCCGATTTTCTTTGGTTTACCTCACTTGTTCGGCTCAAAATTAAAAGGGGACATATCTGACAGTAAATGCTAATATTTTATTGAAAATGAATACTAATCTATTTTTAAAGAAATGTTATAATATGGCTTTAACTATAATACGAAGTCTATATAATAATAACCTCGAGTCACCAGTACTACATGTTGCTTTGAAGTTCAGTGTGTTCTGCGTTAGCTTAGTGTTACTTGTTGCATGTACATACTTTTATGTGCACGATCAACATGCCTCATATGTACGAAACCACGCTAAACCAACGCAGCACACCCTGAACTTCAAAGCTAGTACCGGTAACTTTTTTTGTTTTTCCATTTTTATTGCCCTGTAGGCCTACTTGGGACTGGTGGGTGGAGAAAAGATACAGAAAACCACCAGCCCCCTTCTTCATGTCAGCCATACAATATTATAAACAAATATGCAATTATTCCTTTAAGCCCAAATTCAAGTTTGATATGTAGCTACACATGTAATTATTGACACCCACCACTCACAAGTGCTGTGATGTATTGTATACACCACCACACAAGCTGAAGCCAGGACATAAGAAAAAGAACATTTGGTAAAAAAGCAGAAGCTGGACCAGGCCTGACAAAAGCACAAAACAAAGACCATCCCAGCACTGTCATAAGCTGTAAGTGTCAATTGAGATATAAATGAGACATCACATTCAAGAGAGTATCAAATTCAAGGCATCATAATCATATGGTTGAACAAACATTCAATCAAATCTACATACCCAGGGTTTTTTTTAAACAAAAAACAACAACAGACCCATCCCCAGACAAGAGTTAGAGCTAGAGTTCTCAAGCAATTATAAACCTGTTCATGGAGTGATAGTATACAGCCATTAAGACTTACTCCAGAACTCTAGCTTCAAATTTGCACACGATAGTTACGCATTTGATGCTAGAGTATGTTGCTGTTGTTTTTCGGTCGGACAGCGTTGAGTTTTTTGCACCGGATGTTATTTATTGTATTAATGTTGGAATTTAGATGAAAGTTATTTCCATGAGTCAACTGTATCTTTTGAATAAAATTTACCTATTTTGTTTTAAGTCTTAATTTGGTTCAAGTTCAATTTTAGCAACATTTTTGATGCAATCGCCTGTCTTGACCGGCTGTGTTTACTGAACTTCCATTGCTTTACACAGTGTAATGCTTCAGCGAATCCTACTAGATTTTGAATGGAATGGTTTCAAGCCTCGAATGTGAAGCTATCGGTGAGCAAATTTGTAGCTAATGTAGACTTCTCAAGCAAAATAAGACTGGCAAAACGTGGGCCTCACTAAATTACAATGAGTCCCCAAATTAAATTAAATATTTTCTCATTATATCCATGTTATAGTTAACCTATCCAGTACTACAGGCTTGATTACACTAAGACAATGGATGCATAAGGCTGATTACCATGGTAACCATCTCATCCCTGCATTGTTCACAGGTAAGTGGTGTTGAAAATTGGGGTGGTCAATTGGGCTATTCCCCTTGAAATACATACCCCCCATGGAAGACATGACCTAGACACCTAGCTCGAGATACTCTAGCTAAAATACAGGTTTACATTTACTATCTTACATTATCTTGCTGTATTTCAGCTAGAGCTCCAAACGACAAGCTTCCGGGTTTTTTTGGAGAACAATACTGTTACGTAAGAAGAAACCCGCCGAGCCCGCCTCTACTCATTATTTCATTGTACTTATTGCAATTTGCCTCCACACATTACGTAATCAACACAAAGCTTTTGTGAGGATTAGTGAGTGGATAAGAAATTGACAGTGGAGGATACTGAAGGACACGCCGATTGTTAGTTGTCAATCATGAATTGCCGCAAGCGTATTAATATTTTACTGCATGGCATTCCGCAAACACCAAGACAAATTATGCCTTATTTTTCCAAAGATCATCTCATATGAAGTAAGCTGAATGCGATCTGTATTTTTGTAACATTCTGATCGCTTTTTATCACCTATTATCGGCGAATTTGCTTGAAAACACGTGAGTTCATGTTGTGTAAACATAATTAGCATAGACACAAATGAAATTACGATGCAATACAATGCAATTTGAATGCGCAGCAGATCTATAGCAATAACGGTCCCCAGTCTTATGCAGAATTAAACCCTGTCTGTAGACACCCCCTGCATAGTGCAGACATTCAAAGTTACATGCTACTGTTTGTAGCAAGTTAGGTATCAATCAATCCCAATTTATTTGTTTTTTGTCAAAAATGAACAGCAAACGATACAATATTATAAAAAAAAATATAATAAAATACAAAATGACAGAGGAGGTGCAATGGAAAGCAGAATGTTGCACCCCCTTTGTAAAAGTCACACAATAGAGCATAAGGACAATATAAAGTCTGCACAAAAAGTAACTCAGCTGTTATACGCTTATAGATTCAAAACTAATAATTGTTTTCACAATATTTCAACATAAAAAGAAGGATGATTTATTTACGCGCATTTTGATACCCCATTTGTCCAATTTTGTTCAATATTGACAATACAGCAGTGTTTTGAAAGAAAAATACCCCAATTTAAAAGTTGCAGTTATTTGTATTGATTTGAAGTAAGCGAGAAGATAATGGCGGGCTTTATGTGTTTACAGTGCTGGTATTATAACCATTGATCGCTGTAAACTGCAACTTTTAAATTCGGGTATTTTTCTGTAAAAACACTACTGTGTTGTTAATATTGAACGACATTTGACGAATGGGGTATCAAAATGCGTGTAAATAAATCATCCTTCTCTCTATGTTGAAATATTGTGAAAACAATTATTTGTTCTAAATCTATAGGCGTATTTATGACAGCTGAGTTACTTTTTGTGCAGACTTTATATTATATTGTAGAGAACTGTAGCCATAAATTTTTTAAACTAAATAAAAATGACATTGAAGCTATCAAGATTCTGAACACATCCAATGATCAGTGTCAATCACATTGTCATATGATCAGGTTCAGATTTATGATAAGTCAAAGGGGTGAGGAATTTCTTTCTGTTGTTTGTAATTTAAATTTTTGATTTATTGTAGACACTGGAAGAGGATTGATGACTTTAAAGCCTTTAAAGGTTAGTACATGTAATAAAGTGAGCCAGTGAGTGAGTGAGTGAGTAAGTAAGTAACTCACTGGCTGGCTGACTAGCTGGCTGACAGATTGCTGACTGGGCTGACAGCCTTGCTGGTTGGCTGACTGGCTGACAGGTTGACTTGAGATTGTATTAAAGGGGGGTAACCCTATTGGTTTTGGATATGGATTGTCTTTAAAATTACATAATAATATCTAATATCGCCCCCTTTATGCTGCTTTGTGAAAAAACGAGAGCATTTTCAGCGTAAATGTGAATAAATAGCCAAATTTGCAATCCAATACCTTGGTATGCATGAATTGCATTCTGGGCAGGCAAGCAACAAGACCTGGCGACAATGTTGCAATGCCCGCCCGCATTGAACGGAAAATATATGTTTTTAACTCTTTTTCGTACCGTTTCAGACAAAATGGAAACAAAATATATTTCCCGTGCAACATGTACATTTCAAATGAATATAAAAAAGTTCGGGTTAAAAATGGAGAGGAAAAAAAAAACCATTCCACTACCGGGTTTTGAACCGGGTACCTCTCGGGTAAAAAACATAACACGCTAATCCATTGCGCCACAGAGGCGGCTTAGACAACGTTGGAATTTTTTCAAATATATACTGTCACAAGTCTCCTCAGCACTTAGTGTAGTTCGCTTCTTTCACAGAATGTGAATGACGCGAAACCAAAGTAGCTGTTGAGGAGACTGATGATTCGCTCATAATTCCCTGCCCAGAAATCCAAGTAATTTTTAGTATTTACAAAGTGGTAGCCTCTAAAGGCCGCTGTTCTTCATGATTTCTCCGAAATACATCGACTTGGAGCGCCAAATTTCAGGATAGCAATGAGAAAAATAGTATCTATTATGTGATACCAAAACCTCATCAACATAATGAAAAATATCGGGGGATGATGCTGTCGATCGGGTCACGGACCTTTAATAAATTGATTCATTTGATTGATTACACAGGTTGATGATGTCATCATTTCTATTCCCAAGAGGCTGCTAATAACGACACAAACTACTTTGGACAGTGAAATCGGTGATTATATAAAAAGGTACATAAAGTCTTAAATGTAAATTAAACATATACGGAAATTCCATAGATATCATATAATACTGTAAAAATTCAATAATAAGCATACATGTATGTATGTGCCTATTAAAGCCATAACATTTTCATACAAAATAGATTAGTATTTCTTTGCCATAAAATGTTAGCTTTACTGTCAGATATATCTCCTGTTAATTTTGAGCCTAACAACTACCGTATTTCACAAATAGTCGCTCCCCTCAAATACACCCCCAACCACTTTTTTCAACCAAGATGTTACAAAAATGCTGATATTTCCATGCTATCTTATGTAGTAAGCTTACCAAGTTGCCCACATGGTAGATAATAGCGTCAATAATTGGCGAAAATCTGATTGGAAACCCGAAATGAACCAGAAGTCAGTGTTTCTAGTTCATATTTCGTCATTTTAGCGTTTTTTATCGTTCTAAAATTGACCTTGAATAAACGCCCCCCCCCCCACCCTTTGGGAAAATGTAACGCCCGGGGGCGTTTATTTGACGAAATACGGTATAAAGCAAAGCAAAGAAAATTGAATTTACTACCAGCGCCCGATGTCACCTTCAGTCATCTTATGGTACGATCACTGTCTCACACGCTATGAACGTACTGTGTTATAAACATTGCGTATGCGTTCAACTAATATTTCCATCGTAATAATAAAACGACGGATCCTGCGTTTTATTCAAAATCTCGGATTTTGACAAAACTACAGTACCTAGGGTCTTGATTTTTGCAGGGTATGTTGGTTTAATAAAGTACAATATAATCGTGTAAAAAACAGAATTTTGAAAAATATTGAGGGCGTCCTCAGCAAATGTTATAATATGGCTTTAATGAGTTGCTCGGACACGAACAAATATTTACTGTAGTTTGTTAAACTTTTTCTCTTTTTTTTTTTTTTTTTTGAAAAAACAAAACAAAAAATTTGTTGTCTTAGGAACTTTTTAATAGGCCCATTATATGCTTATTATGGAACTTTTACGGTATGGTTTTGAATATTTTGTAAATGTTTTCTTGCAGTTGTACACCAAAGCTGACTCCTCTCCAAGTGCTATGTATATTCCTGATGTATGAGAAAGCCAAAGGCCTTAATTCCTCCTGGCACCCATATATCTCTGTATTACCACAAGTATACACCACACCAGCCTATTTTAGTAATGAGGAACTCACAAGCTTACCAAGATTTCTAAGTATACAAGCTCAACAACAAGTTTTGACAGTTAAGGGTGCTTATGAGGCTGTTGCAGACATTCTGGTGACCATGGAGACCATGTTTGCTTTCTGCCATGGGGTGATGGGCTTTGAAGAATTCAGATGGGCTTGGTTTGTAATAAACACTAGGTAAGAGTTTTCTCCAAATAGAGTACACCCAAAAAATGACTAAGAATTGCCCTGTGTATTGCAGTTAAGTTAGCTAAATCGATAAGGCGATCGACTATGGTGCGAGAGGTTGCGAGTTCGAACACTGGTGGTGCCTGTGTGTCTGTGCGTAATGTCTAGGCGTTGTGCCTGTGAATAGCGCACTATAAATCACTGCCTTTTTTTTAAATCTTATAGTATATTAAATTGGTTTTCACGCATACTAAAAAGTGTACCTACAGCATTTGTTGGCAAAGCCAAAATTGAATTATAATTTGCATCTTTAAACTTGAGCACTAGAAACGTTAGCAGGCATAGTACTTGGCTTCTGTTATTTGACATGATGCATTAGATATACGTACATGTAGAACACAAGCAAACAAACCTTTAAAGCCATAATGTGTGATTTGCTCCACAGCAATGCCCTCATTTTTTCTTGAATTTCTTGCCCAATGGTATACTAAAATACCATGGGAACGACTAAGCCTGGAGTGCTCTAATTACAGTCAAATTCAAGGTTTTATAATAATTCCGGAGATCATCGGTTTTATTCCGAGTTCACCAATCGAGTAATGGCTAAACACATCGCGTGCGTCATGGTGCATGTGTATGGTTGAATCATTGAATCAGTACGTATAAACTGTATTTCGCTATCTGTCTTACGTCTTGTTTGAACGACCCGGAAGCATGAAGCAACGCTAATAATCATGATAATAATACGATCGGCAAGCTAATACACGCATAATTTGTAGGCACTGGAATGAAACACCAATTTTCTTCATTTTTTTTTGGCTCAAAATTAGTGAAAAGGGACAATGTGATCAGTGAAAACTAATATTTAAATAGGAATATATTCTTGATGCAAATCACACATTATGGCTTTAATCAAAACTTATAGTGCCTATAAGATGGAGGATGTGACCTGGGTGTATGGCATTACGATGCACCATAGACCGTGAAGAGATGGACGGTCGTGTGGATCGTAATGCTATAGAAAGTTCACAATATGCTGAGAGTGCCGAGACCATGTACATCTCGCTCGCACCTGTTGGATTAGCGTGTTTGAAAGAAGCGGCATTCAATCGAAGTACATACATTGTCTCTGACACAGTTACGACTGCAATGTAAACTATGTTGTCACAAAACAATTATAGTTACAAGAAATGCCACAGTAAAAAACGCTTATTTGATGCAGTTTCAAGTTAATTAAATAAATACATATATTCACCGTTGCGATTTATCTAACACTACCTGTTACTCTGGCATTGAATGAGTTTCACTTTGCGTTATATAAGCCTTGGTCTCATCGTCATGCTTGTACGGATGCGCAGAGCACAACATTCCATTAGTTTTAAATTTGTGACTGATAATGCAATTGAGTGGACGAGAGTTGAGTTATTGACATTTGGTACCGTAAATCGATTTGATGGCAGGTTTGAAGACTATCTTGCCTTTGCGTTCAGACGAGACGATCATAGCTTCAAAGGATATGCTGCAGATGACCGTCCATGTCTTCACGGTCTATGGATGTACACATACTACATGTGTAGCTATCCTGATGTAACTGATCCAAGCATCTGGTGAAGTTTTCATGATTACTACCCAGCCACTCCCCATAGACATGATGCTTGGTATAAAGTATTGCTTTGATGGACTGATTTTGGAAATCCAATCAATCAATTTATATATATAATTAGTTGTTTGTATACCTATTTGCTCCTTTACAGGTCTGTATACATGAAGCAAGATGTGAGTGAGTTTCTACAGCCTGAAGTAAACACCTATGCACTGGCACCACTACTGGACTTACTGAACCATTCTCCAACTGTAGAGGTAAGTCTGTCACAAGGACAACCAATCCAAGAGAATGGACAAGAACAGCTAGACAACTACACATAATGCCTTTGAATAGTTTGAAAACAGGCAGAAATTCAGGGCACCAATTAATACCGTCGCCATAGAGCTCAAAACACCACCGTTTAGGCAAAGTAAAAGAACAACAAGTTTGTTTCCTGTAGCGCGCATTTCGTTTTTGACGGTTTGTGCACATTTGATTTTTTTTTCACTTACAAAGAAAAAACAGAAAAAAATAATATAAAACACTACTGGAGTAAACATGTACACATTACACAACAAATGAGCATAGTGAAAAACTACTGTTGAAAGGGGGTCATAAATATTCTTGAATATGAAGAAATATGATTTTTTTGTGTGTCAGAGAAACCCGCTGTAAATTCCCATTCCAATTTGCAGCGAAAAGGGTATTTTTTTTCCATTTCAAGACATTGATTTAAAAAAGATGCATTTCGCATTTGACTTTTTGGACCTGCTACAAGAAGCAAACATGTTTTTTTGGCCTTATAGTCTATATACCTTCCTCGAGTCAGTAATTTAGGTATTGTTTTTTATTGTATCTCTAAATGTAATGAAAAGAAGTATATAAAAGTATAAATTTTTAGAAAGGAAATGATGCAAGGAATCCAACTATAGTCCGTATATCTACCTTGTGTCACCGGCACTATCTTTGAAATTTAGTGTGTTCTGCGTTACTTGGTGTGTATACATACTTTTAGGCGCGCGATCAACGTGCTAGTACACGCAAGAAACCATGCCAAGGCAACGCAGTACATGCTGAACTTCAAAGCTAGTGCCGGTGACTAGGGGTAGATATACACTACATGTATAGCATAACAGATTCTTGCAAAAATTAACATGTTTTGAGAAAATCTCAAAATTTGATTATACTATACGGACTATAATAAAAAACAAAATGTTAATTCAACTACAGTAAATCATCAGCATTGAATTGCAGTTAATGCTGAATTCTTATCTATAGAATTACAAAATTGTTTTGGATGGAGAATGTAGGTTTTGACTTTTATGATAATGTAAATAATAAACACCAATTAGTTAGTATATTCTACTCATTTTTACAACCAAAACAGAACATGTTTTTAATGAATGTGTACAAAGTTTAAGGTTAGCCATATCATAAATTTTATCCCCTTTATTTAAAAGGGCATTTCATAATCCACAGCCTCATCCCCCCACTTTTCTCAAAAAAAGTTCAGATTTTATGGCTACATAATGTTTATGTATCAAATATTTCTTGCAGATTAATTCGTTTAGCAAAAATATCATGAAATTTGAAGAACGAAATTACAACACATTGATTATGGAGCAGTGTACTACACATAATCATTTTTGGGAATAAGCTTTTTTCGTGGATATCAACTGGAAAATGTCCTAAAAAGAAGATGCTAGGATCACAAAATACTCCTTTAATTTTTTTTACTCATGATGTTTGTATCGTTTTGCAGGTATCTGCTGCATATAACAAGTCGTCTCAGTGTTATGAGATCAAGGCGAAGACACCATACAAGAAATATGACCAGGTGTTTATATGTTATGGACCACATGACAATACCAAGCTGCTTCTTGAGTATGGGTTTACTGTACCTCATAATCCACATAATGTTGTCATGTTTGAAATAGGTAAGTTTAAAAAAAAAAAAAAAAAAGAAGGTTTTTTATTTGAAACTCTAATGGTGACCCGCAGGTCAAATTGCTAGAAGTGTACATTAAACACACCTAAACAGACACAATGCAATTTGCAGGCAGCAGCTTAATCAGCGCCAATATTGCAACATTGAAACAAAACAACTATACAAACATCCAATCCAACCCAACCCCATCCCCCAGTAGGCAATGAGGATAAAGTGCCTTGCCCAAGGACACAACAGTTGGCACGAGCGGGGCTCGAACTCGCAACCTATATATATATATGGATTATGAGTCGGGCGCCTTATCCACTCGGCCACACATGCTCCCAGTTTAGTGTGTATGGAGCATGGTGTACCGGGTGGGGGGGGGGGGGGGGGCACGAATAAAAGGTATACGTTGGGGGGCGGCCCAAAGGGTTTGTTTTTTTTGCAAGAAAAATCCCTAAACATGGGTCCTGATTTGAGCCAAATTGATCAAAAACTGTCAAATCAGCTGTTTTTTTTTTTTTTAATTCCCTAAACATGGGCAGGGTTTTCAGAGTTCCAGTGGCTCACCTCTATCAAAATGTAATTCAAATACCCCCACCAGTTTTTTACACAATTGTGATATAACTATAACTAACATACCCTGCAAAAATTAAGACTTTAGGTGCTGTAGTTTTGTGGAGCATCTGAAAAAGACAGATGAAAATATTAGTTGAATGAGTATGTGATGTTCATAACACGGCACGTGACGTGACATGTGGGAACGCTATATACATTTTGTACATCAAAGGACTGTACCTTAGCCCGATGGACAGAGTGACACACATTGGCGACACCGGTGCTAGTAGTAAATTCCAATTTTCTTTGCTTTACCTCAGTTGGTCGTCTCAAAATCAAATGGGGACATAGCTGTCAGTAAAAGTTAACATTTTTTTTAAAGAAATACTTATCTATTTTATGGGAATGTTACAATGTGGCTTTAAAAGCTCGATCACCCACCTTTGCACAGTATTTTTGGTGGGACCTGAGAGCACATCAGACACCAAATTGCATTCTGAATATGAAGAAAATACCTAATATTTTCAGGTGTTTCGAATCTTCATGTATATCTTCAATACAAAAGGTCAAAATTTTCATATGATGGTTGGCTTTTCCTCCCAGCTACATAGAATTTAAGTACATATCATTAGACTTATGAAGTTTACTGTGAGGACTGTTAATGTCAAAAATGTCAATTGCCATAAAATTTGTATATATCACAAATTTCTGAAATCTAAATTATTTTGATATAAGAAGGACATTCTTCATATTCAGAATGCAATTTGGTGTGTCTGCACTCTGTTGTGCTCTCAGGTCCCACAAAAATACAGTACAAAGGTGGGTTTATACAGAGCTCTTAAAATGCTACAGCCTTACAAACTCCAATTTTCATTTCAGATGAAATTATAAAGTATTTGACTTGTCAACTATCATCACAACATTCCCACGGTGCATTAATGGAAAAGAAGCTGCAGATATTACATAGCAACCAGATGACCTCTGACCTCTCATGCAGTCTTGATGGGTTGTCATGGAAACTTCAAACAGTACTGAGAATTTTATGTATGGATTTTAATGAATTGTAAGTATGGGTGTTGTAATTTTACATTTTACTATAATAAGTTGTCAAACCGTCAGCTGAATATGTGTGCATTGTTTTTAATTGTTATTACAGTATTACATATACGCTCCTCTATACCAAGAAGGACTATTAATATATAAACTTGTGTGTGTGGGGATGGAAGAGGGTAATTATTGGGTGTTATACAGTGGCGGAGATTTCTTTTTGACATGGGGGGATGAGGTTTGAAAAAAATTCTTGGATTATATTGAATTCAGTATGCAGAGCAAACTGCAAACTTCGGACACTAAATCTATGTATAGAACAGTTAACAGCCTTTTGAACAAAAATAAGAAAATCCAACCTGCCTCTGACTCTGCCAAAGCATTGAGTGATAACTTTGCTCACTACTTTGAAGAGAAAGTTGAGAATGTTCATAAAGGTCTTGTAAAATGTATGTCATCTAGTAGTATAAGTAGCACAAATGGGTATGATCAAGATTCATGTAAATTGTCTAAGTTTCCTGTTCTAAGTGAAGGTGATGTTGAAAAGCTAATTGTAGGTCTGAGTACTAAGAGTTGTATGTTAGATCCAATACCCACGTGGTACCTGAAAGACAATCTGTCCACTTTTGTTCATGCAATATCAAATGTTATCAACATGTCTCTTTCCACAGGAGAGTTTCCCCAGTCTCTCAAACGTGCTGTTATAACGCCGATCATTAAGAAGTCTTCCCTCAATCCGGACGAACTAAAGAACTACCGGCCAGTCTCTAGCCTTCCATTTCTGTCTAAAGTCATTGAGAAGCATGCAGTTAATACCATCACAGAACACATGATTGACAATAGTCTCGGTGAGCCACTTCAATCAGCTTACCGCCGTGCTCATAGCACAGAAACAGCCCTGCTGAAAGTCAAAAATGACATTATGCATTCGATCCATAACCAGCAGGGTGTCTTCCTAGTATTACTCGACCTTAGCTGTGCGTTTGACACAGTTGATCATGTGATCCTTCTTAGCAGGATGGAAAAGGAGATTGGTTTGTCGGATACAGCACTTCAGTGGCTGAAGTCATATTTCAGCAATAGAACATCACGTGTTAGAATTGACAATGAACTCTCTGCTGAGCATGTTATGAACTACGGTCTGCCACAAGGTTCTACAGTTGGCCCATTGTCATTCACAGTGTATACCATTCCTCTCGGTAGAATCATCACCAAATATGGCTTATCTTACCACATGTACGCCGACGATCTTCAGCTCTACATTAGCTTCGATCCATCCACTCCAGCATCAATTCAGAATGCTCTCTCCACTCTCACTCAGTGCATAAATGAGATACGTTCATGGATGACTACCAATATGCTCAAGTTAAACAATGATAAGACCGAGTTTTTCATTGCCATATCCACTCACAACAAGCAGCGCATGCCACCGGTCACTTTACAAGTTGGTTCTGACACCATTCACCCATCTGAGACGGTACGGAATCTTGGAGTCATCTTCGACACTCACATGACAATGACATCCCACATATCATCCATCTGTAGCAGTTTGAACACACATCTCAGGAATATCACCCGATCCGCTGTTACCTGGACTTTGACACCTGCAATCACATAATTCGTTCTCTAGTTCTGTCACGCCTTGATTACGGCAATGCTCTTCTTCTGGGTGCAAGACAAGTCGATATCTCCAGACTTCAACGTCTGCAGAACTGGTCTGCTAAACTGATCTTTCGTGCCACCAAATATGACCATGCATCCCCCTTTCTCCAACAACTTCATTGGCTGCCAGTCAAGGAGCGGATAGCTTTTAAGATCTTGCTGTGTGTGTTTAAGGCCATCAATGATATTGCACCAGCCTATTTGTCATCGCTCCTGACTTTGTACTCTCCTGCCCGTGGGGGATTGCGCTCATCCACCGACAACACTCGTATTGAATTACCAAAAATAAACAGCAGAACTCTCAAATCAGCCGCTGACAAGACATTCTTTTTTACAGCACCATCCATGTGGAACAGCCTGCCTCAAACCATAAGATCCACCGGCTCACTTCCAGTCTTCAAAAAGGGCCTCAAATCCCACCTTTTCCCAAAATAATTGTTCTTGCATTATATCATGTTGCTTTTTTGCTTCATTTTTCTTATTGTTGTTGTGTTTTTATATATATTGTTTTATGCGCTGTGATCACATGAAATGGCGCTTTATAAAAGCCTGTGTATTATTATTATTATTATTATTGTTGGCGACAGAATGTTTATGGTACAAATGCGCGCATGAAGCACACAAAAAAATTAGCCATATTGAAGCTAAACTGATGAAATATGGTGCAAAAGTGGAATAAATTTGTGCGAAGCACACACAAATTGGCACTTTGGGGGATAAAATGGCTAAATATGAGGTTAATTTGGTCAGAAACCCAGTGTAACACCATATTATTCTTATTCTATAGGTCATTGTGATACATGTGCTTACTTCTAATATACCAAACCAGTAGAGCAATATGCGACTCAAAACATGGAACCTGATTATTTTGTTGATAGGCCTCTGTATAAATAGTAAAACATCAAAACAAAATCGGAAAACCTACCTTTCATTCATTTCATTTGGCTGCGGAGCAGGTGATCACAAACTGTTCATGAGATAGTGTCTGGTTGTAGCATATTGTCAGCATTCCCCAGCAGCCTCTTTATGTAAGACCTTGCTTCCTTTTGCCATGTGATGGTGTGTTGAGGGCATACATTCTACAAGGCATCCTGAGTGTCCAAGGAAATGTAGCTGTTCCAGCCTCACATACTTCATAAGAAGATCTGTGTTAGTGGTGTCATAGATCTTGGCATTTCTGACATGTTTGATGTTTAGCATCATTGAATATGCTATTGCAAGATGGAGCAAAGGCGGGAGCACAGCCCTGGGAGCAGAGGCGTTGATCTTGCTCTCCATACCGCTTATCTAGGATAACATCCATATCATACAGTAGTACTGTATCCGATGGTGAAAAGCCTTACTTTGGTTGTAATGGAGATTGTTTTAATCTTCTACCTGTTAGTAACATTTAATGATTTTATTGTAGTAATAATTTACTGTGTCTGTTTACTCTTTTTTCAACAGAAACAGCTGGAAGAGGATACTTACTGGAGGAGAGTGCAGCAAACAAACAGAACTCAAATCTAAACAGCTTGCTAATGAATGTATTCAAGGAGCATTAATTTCAAACCAGGAGACTGTACAGGTAACATGGTTATTTTATATCTTAACTGATCCCCTCTGTAGCCTGGGAGCTGAATAAATCTTCTGGGCTCCCAGTCTACTGTCACATGGGTTGTGTCATAATGTGGGCATAATCCAGACCACAAGACAGGACGGTTTCAAGTCAGTATGTGTCAGGCCGATGCGCAAATAGTTTAATAGCGAATATTGTTACTGCGCATTGTAAGTTGGCGTGACGTGAAATGACAACATCTCAGGTTTATGGGATTTACCGAAAAGGTCAATAAGTAAAATGATCAAAATTAGCACAAGGCAGCTATGACTTATCGTTTTTGGGCAGGAAAAACCTCCTGTGTCATTGGGGAGGAAAACCTCATTGGCCCCTAAACATGTTTAAAGCAAAACCTCCTATGTAACCTCTTTGCAGTTTAGTTTTAAACATGTTCAAGGGCCACAAGTACATGATGATCACATTTCTTGCCTTAACTCTTCATTCAAACTGTGACTTGGTAAAGAACAACCTCTATCTGCAATAAGTGATTGTGACCAAATTTTGACTTTTTTGTTCTAAAAAAACCAGGGTTCGGTTTTTTGCCGGCAAAAACCTGCTTTTGACAGCAAAGTGGCAAAAACTGGCAAAAACCTGTTTTTGCCAGTTTTTGCCCAGTTTAAACCGGCAAAAATGGCAAAAAATGGCAAAAACTCACATATAGTCACTCAAATATTAAAAAAGGAACATAGAAAGCTCATAAATAGTAACACACAACTTTTAATGAATCATTCAACATATTTTTTCTCTCATCAAGTCCTTAAAATGAAAAAGTTTTGAATATTGGTATACGCCACATTTCGGTTAAATGAATTTGAGCAATGAAAATTTAATTTCTTAATATGTTACTCATAATTACAAAATCTGGTCTTGTAACACTCATGAAATTATTTTTGGAACTTAATAATTTGTTTTGAGATGAAAAAACTGAATTATAAATCACTTTTTTAGTTTTTGCCATTTTTGCCAGCAAAAACTGGCAAAAACTGTTATTGCCAAGCGTTAAAACCATGAGTTAAAACCGCGGTTTTTCCACCTGCAAAAACCTGCGAACCCTGAAAAAAAACCGGTAAAATATACCTGTGTAATTTTATAGACATTTTGTCTGAATTTGCTTTTTCTTTGTATTGATTTCAGAAAGTAAGACTCCTGCCTACATCTCAGCATGTTGATCTGGTGTTGTCTGTCTGCGAAGAAAGGAAGTTGATCTTAGAGTCACAGCTATAGTTATAATAGTTTTCTTTAAATAAACACAGCAGAACACCATCATATTTCAAAGGCCAGAATGTGGTCAGGTAAAAATACTGGTCAAACCAGATCAAACCAATCCAAGACATTATTGGAAATAACAGCCAATCAAAGTGAGTTGGATTCACCTCCACTGGCATGTACGTACGCAGGGGTCGTATTCCTGTGCGTCCTGGGACGCCTTACTTTTACGTCTTTGATGGTTCGGACCCCTTAATTACAAGTTGAAATTGACCAATGGTCCGATCAAAACTGCATGGACCCCTTAAATTTTACAATTTACAGAGGCTTTAATTATGTAAAATTTTGTCATTGTCGATACAAAAAGGAACCAATTATGACACAGAAAAACCAAGAAATCTTCCGAATAGAGCGTTCCAAAATTATGAAAATAGCCAGCCAATACAATAAAGTAATTTATCCGTTTTGAAGGACTAGCCTATGATCGGCTTATCATTATGAAATCTTTATTTTTATGAAAACCATTGTTAAAGGAGTATTTCGTGATCCTAGCATCCTCTATTTATGTCATTTTTCATTAGATATCCACGAAAAAAACCTATTCCCAAAATTTCAGTTGCTTCCGATTTTGCGTTCGCGAGTTATGCATGATTATGTGTATTACACTGCTCCATAGACAATGCGTTGTAGTTTCGTTCTGGTGCACCAGAACGAAATTCAAATTTCACTATATCTTTGCTAAACGAATTAATCTGCAAGAAATATTTTGTACATAAACATTATGTAGCCAGAGATTTCCAGTGATATAAAAATCTCAACTTTTTTTGAGAAAAGTGGGGGGATGAGGCTGTGGATCACGAAATGCCCCTTTAATACAATAAAGAAGTTTTAAACCTACCCCGGAAACCGACATGTGTGGGCAAGTTATTTTGTGGACTCTAAATCAGTATTTGACCATTTTCAAAGTTCAGACCCCTTAACTTCGGACCCCTTAAAATTCTCATTGGACCCCTTACATTTGGGTTTTGCAGGGCTTAAAAGGGTCCTGAAAAAAAAACCAAAACAATTGGACCCTTTAGATTTTTTTAGCTTAGATTATCCCTGCATGTACACATGCAGTTGTATATACGTGGCTTGGTCATGTAGAGCACATGTTCATGAATCCAAATTAAATTTTTATAATAGATGCGACACATTCATTTCAAATCATAAAGGTGTGACACAAGCTGCACTTATTATAATGGTTTTCGACATCCTCAAATCCAAAATCAATAAAATAATCATCACATGCCGTCAACAAATCCTTTATAAAGAACTTGAGGAAAATTACCCTCGATTAGAAGAAAGCGAGGGCAATAAATCTTCTTTCCCTGGTCTTATTTTCATATACCACTGTTGGCAGGAGGGCTCCCAGCTCCAACCAAACCATGGGAAATAACCCTTTCCCTTCTTCCCTGGACCTCTGTGCAACTCAGTGGACTTAGTAGACCTATGTGGTAAAGTTCAACTTTGTGATTCAACATGCAGAGGTTAATTTCTTATTTAGATAGTTATTCTTTCTTTTAATATTTTCTTATTAAGATAGTTATTCTTTCTCTTAATAATATTTTCTAAACCTTATTCTTTATGCAGTAGTAACAATTTTACCTTGGTTAATGTTGAATCTTGGTGAATTCTGCAGCATGCAAGGAGTTAATAGACTGCCCAGGACATTTTTTGTCTGCCTGACCATAGACACTGATATTTTATCCTATTTTATTTTTACTTATTTTCACTTCATAAATTTTCCTCATGTGATTATATGAAACTAATTTAAGCTGTAGTTTTAGTGCAAAGAAGCAATTTGAAATACCAACAGAAACATATAACAATTATAACCAGAGTCTAGAACAAAGTAAAACTTGTAGTGAACATAGCTTGGTGTAAATATTATATATACTGAGACCTTCATGTCCAGACAAGGCACAGTGCCTAAAGGGCATAATGTATGTTCATACGATGCATCCACCTGTTGTTAACAAGTCAATAATGACATTTTGGTATAAACACACCAGTAGGAATTCTAGCTGACAGCTTTAAAAATTTGCTTCCAAAACTTTTTAAGGATATGTACGTGTCATGAGTTCCTAAGCAATGCTCCGGGGGTGGTGGGGGGGGGTCACTTACATGTAAAGGTGGTATGGGTATGTGGAGCGGTCAAGCAACTGTTTATAAAACCCACATTTGGATCACGCTCCAGTTCTTTGAACCTCAAACTCTGACAATTGTAGCTTTTTAGCTCGAATTTGGAACAAAAATTTTTTGGGGAGCAGCCTATAATTTGGCCCAATTTTAGTTCACTAGACCCCCAAAATGTTGCAATTTTAGTCCATGAAGCCTCTATTTTGCCCGAAAATCAATTATTCTTAGTTCCCAAAGTTCAGGGCACACCCGTCTGCCAAACTTTAAGTTGAAGTGCAATGGGTAAATAAACTTGCTTTCAAAATGAGTGCACATATCAGTAACCAGTGACGATGGATAAGACTTGCATCTGAACCTCTAACTTTTGCCATCAACATATAACCTGAATATCAAATCTTCAGAAAAACAATGTGGGAGTTTAGCTTTAGGGAAGCATATACAGCCCATTAAATGCTACATTGGTTGTACGTTGTCTACCGAGTCCACTATTGTATGTGTTTGCGAACCAGATCTTTCAGCAACTCATATATCTGTTGCATTATTAGGTTCATCTGGATTGTCAATTATAACTGTTTGATTGGAATTCATACTATCAAATCCATTTTTTGGTGACATACCTTGTTACAGTTTCATGCTGCTACGCAGCACTTCATCAGACTGCCAGCTTCTTTTTTTCCTGAAGTTGCTGCCGGTGGCGGCGCTAAAGCTGGTCGAAAAGAAATAATTCCCCTCGTCTCTGTTCATGGTATTTCGCCTCGTTTCCTGATCCAAATTGCCTCTCTGAGGAACAAGAGACAATTGATCAGAAACGAGGGCTAAACACCATGAAGCTGTTCATGGTGTTTCGCCCTCGTTTCCTGATCCAAATTGCCTCTCTAATTTGGTTCCTTAGAGAGGCAATTTGGATCAGGAAACGAGGGCGAAACACCATGAACAGAGACGAGGGGAATTATTTCATACTCGAATATTTTCGACCAGCTTCTAGTCGCCGCCACCGGCAGCAACTTCAGGAAAGAAGAAGAAGCTGGGTTGCCAGTCTGATGAAGTGCTGCGTAGCAGCATGAAACTGTAACAAGGTATGTCACCAAAAAATGGATTTGATAGTGTGAATTCCAATCAAACAACTCGTATATCTTGCTTCCAACTTGCTTAAGGTTACACAGAATTTGGATGGTTCTAGGTTCAAATTGGCTGTTACGCAGCCACCTAAACCATTTTTTTTCTCAGAAAATAAACATCGTAGGCCTAAAAATCATAGGTCATCTCGAAGCTAACATTCTAAGCATTATTATTAATTATTATTTATTAATCTAGCTCATACACAAATGTACTTTGAAAGTGTTTCAATTTTGTTCACGTATCATGAGCATGAAGATTTTTGTGACAGAGGCCATAATTTATTGACACAAGCCCCGATTTCTCTCTCGATTTGCCTGCAGATTATAAACAGGTCAATATAATAATGTTCCTATCAATTTAAAACACAGCTTGTGTGAATTTCATTTTATAAGCTTATGCATTGACAGAATTTGAGTGAAATCTGGTACCACTTTATTGTCATTTTGCAACAATAATATTCGTTTTGTGTCTGATGTTATCGCCAGAATTCTTAGCTACATTATTTCTATGATACCTTCTTAACTCACACGTGGTATGCTAATTTTACTAGGATTCGCCAAAAATGAAATATCTGTGTGTTTTGTCACATCAATGCTGTCATTTTCACGGATTTCAAGACTCGGGTTACGGCCATGACAAGTCATACACGTGAACAAAATCATTTGTATTAGCTTTATCTTTCAATCTGTTGATTGCACAATGGGCATGGTAATTAATGATTAGTGTGACATTGCAGCCAACAATTAAATACTTACATGATTTCAGCATAATGGTGAAAATTTTACAATTTTGTATTATTTCCTCGAGATGTTTCTCCGGCACACACGTTTCATAAATACGATAAATATAAGAGGTCACGACCTCGGTGACACTAACGGCATGGCTAAGACTAACTCGACCCAATACCAATTTGCACCACTATGACAAACAACTGTTTCCAATTTCTATGCCGTTTTCTTCCGCCTCCACTTCTTTCTCCTGCACCCTCTCTTCTTAGTGGCGTAGCGTAGGTCACCATATTGGGGGGGGGGGGGGGGGGCGGCACCGGGTCTGGTTGGGGGGTTTGGGGGCAGAAGCCATTTTTCTACAATTTTCCTATGGGATTTTCTAAATTTTCAGATTGATTGGGGGCATGTTACCCTGTGCCCCTATGACGCTACGCCACAGATCAGTGGCGTAGTATGGTTCATCACATTGGTGGGGGGGGGCACCGACCATGATTGGGGGCGCACCGGGGTCTGATTGGGGGAGGGGCACGAGCCGTTTTTCGACAATTTTCCTACGGGAATTTTTAAGACAGATCGATTGGGGAATATGCCCCCATGACTATACACCACTGGAGAGCTCCCTTTCTCTAAAATAAATCTATAGCCTATACAATAAAGGAAATTAGATAAATAGGCCTACGTAAAGCAATAAGTATATTTTTTTATATTAAAGAAGAACAAAATATATCATAGAAGAAATACAATAGCAAAAGAGCATGAAAATTATTGCAAAACTTCAATGAATAGGCCTAGGCCTAATAGTAAATAGGGAGTTTCATGAATACATTGGTGCGCGCGGGGTAGGAGAATAATGTAGGCCCGTAGGCCTATGTGTAAAAATCAAGCCCCCTCCGCCTCCTGTAAAAGATCAAATGATAACTTTACTCCCCTATAGGCCTACACTGCTGTTGGCCATTGCACGGATCCCAAAATGGGGGGAGAAAGGAGCGGTAAAGGGTCCAGTTTGGCCGTGGAGTTTGAGGGTCGGAGGAGCCTGTAAAAGGCCCTTCGGGTTTTTTTTCGGACTCACTTTTATAGGCCTCCCGGATAGGCCTAAGGTCTCTGTTACGTTCGGCTTTGCTTTTAACGGGCCCGGGTCCATAAGGTGGGCCTACCTTTTATATTTTTTTACGAATTTCCCTCTCATTCACATGATTGGTCGAGTGCCGAGCATAAAACAATCGTGCGTCGGGATGTACGACCATGGGGTAGGCCCTATGGGAAAGGAAGTAGGGGAAGGTGGGGCATAACGGACCCCCGGGGCAAAACGGAACCACCTGGAAAAATAGGCCTTCGCAATACTGCCGTGTATGCAAATTATATTGAGGAACACAAGTTTGGCTACGAGGATTTACAACAAAAATTTTATCTGAAACAATCCACTGACATTCGAGCAAGATCGAGTCAAAAAATTACTACCCGTCTGGTGTAAGATATGTAGATGTTTAATGCGCTGAAATTTTACTTCATTAATATCGGATTCCCAAATAATTGTGTATATTGTAAACACGAAGGTACTAGCCATGAGCTGTGTTAAGTGCATGGCCTATATGCTACGATGTATTATGCATGCAACCTATTTCTAAAAATCGGGTATGGGGCAAAACGGAACCCTGGGTGTGGGGCATAACGGAACAGGGTTACGTTTTGGCCCGGGCGTTTTGTCCCACAGATGGGTTCCGTTTTGCCCCAATTGGACATAACTTGTCTTCACTCAAGGAAATGTAGGCGTTATCTAGGGCCTACTCGAACATGGTAAACACTTCGCTGAAACATAGACATATAACTAGACCTACAGATAGAATTAATGATTAAAAGTTAACCACTTACTCCACAGAGATGGTAGGCCTACTGAATATTTCTTTCTGATCAAATATTGGTCATACATATTATAGGCCTACTAGGCCTATAAGAAGTTAATTACTCACTCCACAGAGATGGTAGGCCCACTTAATATTGTAACTGAATATAGGCCTACATATAACTAGGCCTAGGGCCTACCGATGGAACAACTGATATAAGTTTACACCCAGGGTGCCGTTTTGCCCCATAGGGGGGTTCCGTTTTGCCCCGATAGTGGGGCAAAACGGTTTTTTTTTGTTGAAAATATTTCTTCATTTTTATAAAAAATTGTAAGATTAAAGTTATATTGGTTAATGGTATATTAAAGGTAAATACAAACTTCAACTGAACATATAATTTTTACAGTCATATTACTTATGGTGACGTCACAGAGCATCCTCAAAGTTAAGTGTTCCGTTATGCCCCACCTTCCCCTAACTTCACTTTTTAATGATGTTATTGTAGGCCTACTATTTTGTTTTTGTTAGGGGCCTATTATTTTTGTGTGAAATAAGAATCATTTTCTTCAGAAGAGGGGGTTCCAACTTTATAAAAAGTCGGCGTCAATAAAACGGGCAATAAAATTGCAACCCCCCCCCCCCCTTTTTTGGGGGCATTTTATGACCCCCAACCACCCGTACACCTTACCCCCTAAGCAGACTAAAATTGTATTGAAATCAGTATTTTTGAATAAAATACTGACACCCGGGTAAACAAACTATCTGTGGTCATCAGATATGACTGCCTACATTTTGGTCATCAAAAATTTTACCAAATTGGCAAATACGGTAGGTATTTTTGGCAACCCCAAAAGAGCTGTCGGCCAAGGGTTTCGGGCCCGCTAAGGGACTAAGCTCCGGTGGGGGTCGAGGGGCGAAGCCCCCGGGAGCTATATGGTTTCTGCAGATTTAGCACCAAAAGGACATTTCAGAGGGTAAAAATAACATTTCAAAGCTCCTGGCTTGTTTTACACTTTTAATAAAAAGTGCGTCCTTCTTCCAGAAAACATGCTTCAAGGCTTTGAGTTTCCTATATATACTTTTGTACATGAGACATTCTTTAAAGTTTTGTTTTTGCCTAATACTATGGCCTACATGGCTGAAATTGATATATGTGATGCGCAATATAAAAGCTATAATTCATCAAATTTTTGACCCCCCTCTTGGGTATGTGGGAGGGGGCCCACATGGGGGTACTAATGTGCATGAAGAATACATTGTATGATAAGAAGATTTTGTAAAATTCGGTATGTTCAACATACAGAGTGATGTCACTACAAATTGGGACTAAACTCAGAGATGTCACATGCTGACCCCAAAAAATCCTGAACTTGCGAAGCGAAGCGAGCGTAGCGCCGAGCGGAGCTCTCGCCCAACACGGGCGGGGTCCGGGGCCTGCTTATGGCCCCCGGTGGGGTCAAGGGGTGAAGCCCCTGAAGCCAGATGGGTTCTGCCCATTTAGCACCACAGGAAAGGCCATTTCAGAGGGTAAAAAGAACATTTCAAAGCTCCTGGCTTTGTTCTACACTTTTAATAAAAAGTGCTTCCTTCTGCCAGAAAACATGCTTTAAAGTTTTGAGTTTCTTATACTTTTATGCACAAGAGACACTCTTAAAAAATGTTTTAGGCTTTATTACATGACCAATATGGCTGATGCTGATATATGTGAAGCAAACAACAAAGGCAATAATTAATAATTTTTTGTGCTTGGCATCCACTGCCTAAACCACCCCACCCCACCCCCACCAACCGGCACCCCATCATGGGCCTTGACGATCAGTGTGCTTTTAGTTAAAATTTCAGGACAACAAACATTTTAGCAGATTTAGCACCCCAAAAGAGACCATTTTTGACATAAAACCTGTTTTAGACTTTTTTTTGAAAAAATGCTTCCTTCACCCTAAAAAAGTGGTTTTAAATTTGCAGTTTTCTATACTTTTGTACATGAGAGACATTCTTCAAAGTTCTTTTGTTGCCTAATAACATGGCCTACATGACTGAACTTGATATATATAATGGGCAATATAAAAACAATGATTCATTAAATTTTTGACCCCCCCCCCCCTTCGGGTATGTGGGAGGGGGCCCATGTGGGGGGAAGTACTAATGTGCATGAAGAATACATTGTGTGATCAGAATAATTTGTAAAATTTGGTATGTTAAACATACAGAGTGATGTCACTACAAATTGGGACTAAAATAGTAGGCCTATCCCAAGGGAAATACATAGGCCTATACACACCCCACACACCCCCAACCAACCTCCCCACCCCAAGTCCACCCCGACAGCCACATAAAGCCAAAGGATACCGCTAAAAGGTTCATATCAAACCTTTTGACCGAAATTTGCTTCCATTTAGACTTAAACATGACTTGATATTAGAGTATACATAGGCCTATATACATCAGTATAGCATCATCTCAAACGTCATCGTTCATTAATACACATTACATACTTCTTCCTTGGGTAATATTCATTGAGGAAAAAGAGACGAGTTTTTGAACGCAAAACCCGACACAATCAGTATTATGAGTATAACATGCTGTCCGATAACGGATCAAAATTCATCAATTTTGGACATGAAAAAGCTTGAAAAGGTGTTCTCAATAATATAAAAGATTTGACCACATGCATGTTAAATGAGTACCATTATCTAGCCGACTCATCCAGTCAGTATTCTAAGGTTTTCATTTTAAAATTGGAGATGTTCCCCCCCCGATTCCCCCTGGGGCCCCCCCCCCCCCAAACCAATCACAGGCCTCAAAAACTATACAGGGTCGGTCGGGTTTTTCTGGCTGCATTACAATGGGGCAGTGTCTTTGAGGCCTAGTGCGTCTTGGGCCGGTCGAGCTTGCAACTGCAGACGATTTGACGGGCGATTTAACATGAGGCTGACATCTTTATAGTATGTTTATAATAGAGATAATTGTGTTGCGCATGACAGATGACAAGCTAATGCCTGTCAATCAAATTTGTTACCAAGCATCGGTAAACAAATTGAACAATAGGAGATGACTGAAGGTGACAAAATAAGCTGAAATGGTCATTTTTACACTTTTTTTTTGAATTTTTTAAATTCACATGATTGGTATGCATGTTTTCTTACGTGTAAGATGATAATATATTTTTTGAGCTGACAAAGCCTGAAAAGATATTGTTTAACCTTAATAATTACACACCTTCCCGCACTGGACTGCGTTCGTCTGCAGACACTACCCGGTTAGTGGAGCATACCATTCACTCCAGGAAACTTCAATCTGCTGCTGATCATGCTGATAGATCGTTTTACTTCACTGCTCCTAAGCTATAGACCGGGGCTATAGAACTAACTCCCAAGAGTTCTGCAACATCTCATATATTTAAAGGGAGTCTCCGGCAATCATAACATGCCTTATAATTTTATCAAAATCCACGAATCACATGGTTTTATTTACAACAAACTCATATTGACAAAAAAATAACAGTCGGCTCTCAACACGCGATATTCAAAATTCCTGCGCAAAATTGTCTATGTGCAATGACGTAATGGTTCTTTGCACTCAATTGTCGTCAGCCTTCATTGTATTACTGGGACGTCATTGCACTAGACAATTTCGACGCCCAGGAATTTTGAATATTTGAGAGACGGATACTTGTATTCGTTTTTATGGTCACTATATGAGTTGTTTTAAATAAAACCACATGATACGTGCTTGATAATTATTTTTCTTACATTATAAGACATAATGGAGGTCACTCCCGGTTCAAAGGTCACTTTCGGGTCAAAGGTCAAGTAGTTGTCAAAGGTCATGTAGGGGTCAAAGGTCACTCCCGAGTCAGAAGTCACATATGGGTCAAATGTCATATACTGTCACAGTTATGGAGTTATGGAGAGGTCAAAGGTCACAAAGGGGTCAAATATAACTTTTGGGTTAGAGGTTACGCCCACATTAGGACTTGTCTCGTGAATATGCTAATCAACCACGCCAACTTTACAATTCATGAGGAGCTCATGAATAATTCTGCTTTACTATAATTTGGTTCACCTCAAGTTTGGTAGTGACGTCAATGCTTCTTCGCGGTTGCGCTGCAAGCGTGCCAACAAAATGCTCATGTACGTGTGCGTGCACACTTAGGGCGTTTAACTTTACGCGCGCGATTTGATACTGCGGCACGGGAAATACGCACATACGTCACTACCAAACTTGAGACGAACCAAATTATACTCGTGAACACTTTGACACCGGGTCACATAGGAGTCAAAGGTAACATCGGGGTCGAAGGTCATATAGGGGTCAAAGGTTACTTCTGGGTCAAAAAGGACATGAAGAAGTGACAACGGGGTCAAAGCCTTAGGTATCAAAGGTCATGGAAAGGTCAAAGGTCACATAGGTGTCAAATGTCACATCCGGGTTAGAGATTTTGCCACCTCATTACTATTTCTGCCAACATTAATATTCATGAGGAGCTCATAAATAATTCCTAAGTGTACTACTCATGAGCACTTTGAGACCGGGTCATATAGGGGTCAAAGGTAACATCATGGTCAAAGGTCATATAGAGGTCAAAGGTTACTTCTGGGTCAGAAAAGGACACTTTCAGATCAGAGGTCACTCTGGTCACTTTCGGGTCAAAGGTCATGTAGTGGTCAATGGTCATGTGGGGTCAAAGGTTACTCCAGAGTCAGATGGGGTCAAAGGTCATGTACTGTCACATAGGTATCAAAGGTCATGGAAAGGTCAAAGGTCATGTAGGGGTCAAATGGTTAGAGGATACACCCACCTCATTAAGATTCATCTTGTGAAAATGCTAATCAGCCACGCCCACATTAATATTCATGAGGAGCTCAGGGATAATTCATAAATCTACTTTACTACTCGTGAGCACTTTGACCGACATGTTTCATTCAGCAGCCTGCATAGCCAAATTAAAGGTCGACGAAGCCTTACGGAGGGAGAGTCTTAAAATGCCGTTTTATTATGAATTCTTACGGAGGGAAGGAGGAAGTCTTAAAATGCATCGCTTTTACAAAACCGTCAATGTTGTTTTGACCACTTCTTCTCTTACATGGATGGGAACAAATCAAAAAGTATGATGAAGCTATATTAACTAGTTTCGTAGCTGACCCGTCCTCCGCATCCGTGGGTCAAAATAAAATTGATATTTTTGAAAGTGTTATCAGTAGGAGAAACGTATGATCGACTTATTAACTCCCTAGACAGACTAATTTCTTTTCATCTATCGTTTTGTCTGTTCCATAATGGTCCTGTATATACACACTGCAAAAACAGCAGAGCAACACTAACTCTCTAAATCTAAAAGAGTGAAAAACTCACTCCCCAAAAATAGTGATTCACTTATAAGACCACTCAGAAAAAGAGTGAAATGTGTTTTTTAACTTTAAACGACTCTAAAAAGAGTAAAACCCACTCTAAAAGAGTGAATTCTAACTAATTCAACGAGTTAAATGAAGGACAACTCTAAAAACGTGTTGTCATTCATTTAACTCCTTGAACGAGTTAAAATTCACTCTTTTAGAGTGGTTTTCACTCTTTTTAGAGTGGTTTGAATTTAAAAAACACATTTCACTCTTTTTTGAGTAGTTTTATAAGTAAACCATTCTTTTGGAGAACGAGTTTTTTACTCTTTTACATTTAGAGAGTAATAAACACTTAAACACTTGTTTGTATAGTGATGGTAATTATGAACACTAAAATAACACTAAATGTTAAAAATATATGAATATGTTTATGTTTTTAACACAAGATTTTTTAACACTATCGTGTGTTAAAAACATAAACATCTTTATATTTCTGACGTGTTTTAATGTTATTTTAGTGTTTATAAATTAACACCCCTATACCTTCACTGTACAGACAAATATTTATGAAGTGTTAAAGTGTTTATTAAGTGTTGCTCTGCTGTTTTTGCAGTGCGTGGTTTTAACGTGCATCCCCTGGGACTGTACCAAACTAACTTTCTTAAGATTCCATTAATACCACATCCAATTTAAATAAACAGGCTCTCAACACATAATGGTTTCATTTTCATAGTTCTACAAGAATCTTTAATCTTTATAAGGTTAACATGGTTATTATAATACGGGTATTATATAACCTTTTTTCCCATCACCAGGGTGCATCTCAAAAAAATGTTACAATTTGAAATTATTTTTGTTGACTGGAAGAAAAGGATTATCAAAAATATTGTTTCATTGGTGGTGTGTAGCATGATGTCGGCAAGTGGTGTGCAGCATGTCGGCCAAGCATTTTTCTATGTGAGCTTTTGTTTTAAAGTGACAGTCAATGTAATTGGGCATGCTGAATTAAAGTGACAGTCAATTTAATTAGCCATGCTCAAGTTCCTCTGGTACAATTTATATAGGCCTACATTGAACCATTATGGCGCACACACCACGCTAAGTATCATGAAGACTTCACAAAAAACAACGCAGCCGTTAAAAATACGCATAGCTTCAGAACTATCAAAAGTATTCACAATTAGGCCTATATTTGAACATAGAGAAAATGGTGGTTTATGTACGAGCATTTTGATACCCCATATGCCTAATTTCGTTCAATATCAACAATACAGCATTTTTGTAATAGTTGCAGTAAGTTGTACATTGATTTGAATTCAGCGCGAAGATAGCGGGTTTTAAAGGTCAAAATGCACACGTGTACATAAACCACATTTCCTTCTATGTTAAAATATTATGAATATGATATAGTTCTAAAGTAATACGAAAACAAATAAAGGCAGCGGAAAAACAGAGATAATATGCCAAATATCGGTGAATATGGACTTTTTCCGTTGCCTTTATAAACACGTTCATTTGTTACGGCTGCGTTACCATGGTTACTTTTTGTAAAGTCTTCATAGGGAAAAAAATTATAGACCAACTAGACTTTCTCTACTTAATGTAAATCACCATATTTTTGGATGTAAATGCTATCAAAATGAGATTGGATATAAGCCATTGTGTTGAGTTATTATTTTGTTGAGTAAACAAAGAGAGCCCATGTGTTTTTACTATTTTTTCTTTGGATTAATATAACATTTTGAGATACACCATTTACATGCCATAATATATATACTATCTGTAATACTAATATCACCAATATAGAGGTTTCCTGATCAAGGCGATCGGGGGGCATGACCTGGTGGCGGTGTTGCACTCAATATCAAGACAAATAAAGCCGACATACAACAGGTATGGGTGAACCCAGGGTTCTATAAAATGGATCCCTCTTTTTACTGAAAACCTCTATTTTGAAGATGTTACAATATTTACGGTCAGTATGTGTAGAAGATATACGATTAAATTGTACTACTTTTAAAATATATGTAAACGTCAGGTGCGTTGTTAGTATGGTCGTTGAACATTTTGACGCGGAAAAAATTGTTAAAAAGCTGATTTTTGCACCAGACAATCAGAATACACTATAGAATAACATATCCAAAATCCGCAAAAATCCGCCATGGGGAATTTTTATTATCCAAGATGGCCGCCAAAATGGCCGCCATAACATATAATTTGCTGTATCTCAGCTTCTAGAGTATATATGATAATGATTTTAGTGTCTTTGAATAGGTGTAAGATGTCAGAGAATTCAAATTTGTACATATCTATAACACTGATATCTTCATTCACAGTAGAATCCAAGATGGCCGCCAAAATGGTCGCCACAACATATAATTAGCTGTATCTCAGCTTCTGAAGCAGATTTGATTACGATTTTAGTGTTTTAGAATAGGTTTTGGAGGTCATAGAATTCAGATATGTTATTATCTAAAACACTGCTGTCTTCATTCACACCAGAATCCAAGATGGCTGCCAAAATGGCCACCACCATATGACATTATTAGCTATAGTGTTATAGATATTAGCTATAGCTTTGCGTCTGAAGCAGATATAACATTTCGTCGACGGGTCCTTAAAGAACTTAAGCAAAATTACCCTCGATTAGAGAAAAGCGAGGGTAATAAATTTTGTTCCACTGGTTTCATTTTCTGATATTGGATTTCATAATTTGATCTTATATACCTCGACACCTGCTGATGTTTGACCTTTTGCTTGTCAACACATTCCTGCTGCTCTGGAGGTCAGCTGGGCAGGGGAGTGAGTTTCAGGGCTGGAATTGCCAGAGGGCATATAGTATGGTGACCTTCATGCTCATGGCAATTGCCATGGCAACTGGCTGTCAAAGCTGAAAACATTTGACGAAAGCATGGATTCAAAAGTTTTAAGGATATGTACATGAAATGCAATGATTTTTGTGAGTTTGAATATCTTCTTCTTGATTTAGTACTGGCCAACACTCCTCCTGGAGTCAGACGGTCAGGGAATAAAAAGTGGACAAAGAATTGAAGTTTGTAACCGAAGTCTGCACTCACACTGGAATTCTAGATAGCCACCAAAATGACTAATTTACATAATTAGCTGATTTAGCTCTCGCTATATACCCAGCAAACACAGAAACGTTTAAAAACGTTTTAAATAAGTTATATTTTGGCTTTTGGTTTAGGTAAAAACGTTTTAATAACATTAAAATGTCGGGTTATATAAAGGTCATGATAACGTTTTAAAACGTTTTGTACGAAAACACACTACAACAATATTTTTAAATGTTTTCAAAAATGTTATTGTAAACTATTTTTGCAAACATTTTTGCCAAATATTGTGTCAATACTTAAATAACATTATGTTAAAATATTTGAACCCAGCAAACACAAAAATGTTCTTAAAATGTTTTTTCAAAACCTTTTAATAACATTTAAATGTCGGGTTATATAAAGGTCATGAAAACGTTTTTAAAACGTTATTGAAAATATTTTGGGCAAACATTTTTCGCAAAATATTTTTCAACTTCCCCAAAATAACATTCTGTTTAGAATGTTTTGTATCAAGTTTTCAAGAATGTTTTTGGAATGTTATTAAAACGTTTTTATACCCTTTATGTAACCCGACATTTAAACGTTTTCTGTAAAACATTTTTGTTTGCTGAGCAGTAGATTATCAAGAAATGTTTTTAAGGTTATGAAAACGTTTTATACTCTTAATATACCCTTTATATAACCCGACATTTAAACGTTTTCTGACAACCTTTTATACCCTTTTGCGAATGATGTCGAAAACGTTTTGTGTTTGCTGGGTAGCTACTGAAGATGATTTTAATCTTTGAATAGGTTCTGGGGAATAGGGGTCACAGATTGTAATAATATTGTGCTATTTCTTTTAACGCTGAAGTTGCTCATCACATTAGAATCAATTGGCCATGTATCAGTGTCTGAAGTAATTACAAACCCTCAGTCACTGTTTTCGTCATAATTAATAGCCACTACTTCCACAAGAATTCCCGGAGGAGAGTTTACACTTGCATCAAACAAACTGAAACAAACTTTGGGATGCTCCTTTCAAATCTGCCATGACTGGTGTTAATACATGTACTGCGTCAGAGAGTTTCCAACCCCATTGCTCTTGTCTTGATCAAGCTCACTGGTTGTGAGCTTAGTCCAGAGCATTACTCACCCGCTTGCAAATGAATCCGCAGGCTGTGGACATATGCTGCTCTTTTAGAAGATACCATATAGTAATGAAATTGGCGAAGAGTAGTCCGTTTAGAGCTAGATAATCCACTTCCTTGCCATCATTATAAAGATAACAAACAATACGATGCCAGCTTCACCAATTTGTTCTGCTGTTGCCTCAGGATCATCATAGATATCTGATGTAGTTCCTCTGGTTGAATTAGGATGCATGCTACTATCAATGGCTTCCAAATATCGACCTAGTAACGAGGTCTTTTATTGATGGACCCTGTACGTATAGCCATCAAAAACAGCGCAACAGTTTCCATATCTTGATTATGGATGGTTGATTATTGCATTGCTACCATGCATCTTTTTATTTTACTTTCTTACTCCAGTTAACCTGATGAAGAAGGGCGCTGCCATCAAGATCATGCATTAGATGCGCCCTTTGCTCAGGAGATTCCACACTATTTAGAAGGACATTGCTAGTTGTGCTTTTACTGGTTTACGCATTATACCATTCTTCTTGAAAAGAGAAGTGGGAATTGTGGCAAATTCATATTTAAACTATGGAGTCATGTTGTCTTCCCTCTGTACTATATTTACAAGGCGTGAAAACATATGATTTGGCTCAACTGAAAGACTGCACTTGGCCACTTCTTTTAATGACGCTTCTGTTATATTCATAATTATTGTCAAGCTTTTTTCTAATGTTTGCCCCCAACAGCCTCTGTCTTGTTACAGTTGACGCCATCACTATCAGTATAGCTTTTAAACCTAATGACAAAGAAGTCAGTTCATCTAGTTGCTGGTTCGATACTTGGAAGCAAATGTTCATATCGTGCACAATAGTACTGGATATGCTGATACATTGTAGTGACATGTACCCTTCAATCTGCCAGGCAAGATAATGTACTGTACTTTTGATGTACCACTGAGTTCAAGACCTTGCTAACAAAGCTGGTGAAGTAGTGACATCCCATCTCCTGTTCATCCGTGCAGTGAGTAATTGTGACACCACCTCTGCTGGCCATGGGAAAACTAATTTGTTGAAGAAAAACAACCAGAGGAATTACAGCAGATACCTATGGTGATGCATCATGCACAACCCTGAGGCGATAGTAGAACAAATTCAACAAATTGGTGAAGCCAGCATCAGATTGTTTGTAATCTTAATGTGATGGCAAGAAAGACGATTCTCTAAACGGTCCACGCTTCGCCAAATTCATCACTTTGGTATCCTCAAACAAAGTATCTCTTAATGCACGGAAGCATCCACCTAGTAAGAGCAACATATTTTCACAGCCTCTGGATTCATTTGCAAGCGGGTGAGCAATGCTTTGGGTTAAGGGCACAAGCAATGACTTTTCAAGGGCAATGGGGTTGGAAACTCTCTGACGCACCCAGTACATGTATTGACACCAGTCATGAATTCAAATCTTGCTTCAATTTGTTCGATGCAAGTGTAAGCTCTCCTCCAGGAGTCCTTCGAAGTAACGGATGTTCGTCTTGCAAGACTTAAATCTGTTGTAAGCTGTTATACCATGTGGGGATTGTACGGGAGAAAAATGCAGAATGCTGAGGATATTATACCTGCAGAATTAGCATATGTGACCCCTAAAACCTATTCCCTCAGAACCTAATGCTAAGATAGATTAAAATCATCTCCTGTATATATAGCGAGAGCTATAATTATTATGTATAATTTTAGCCATTTTTGTTTGCCATCTTCCCGGCCATCTTATATTCCAGTACTTTTATATGTAAAATATTGAATTCTTTGTCCCCTAAATTCAAAGACACGCACAATCATTGCCGTATCTGCTTCAGAAACAAAGCTATAGCTAATAATGTCATATGGTGGAGGCCATTTTGGCAGCCATCTTGGATTCCTGTGTGAATGAAGACATCGGTGTTATAGATTATTGCATATTTGAATTCTCTGACCTCCAAGACTTATTCAAAAAGACTAAAATTGTCATCATAACTGCTTCAGAACCTGAGATACAGCTAATTATATGTTGTGACAGCCATTTTGGCGGCCATCTTGGATTCCAGTGTGAATGAAGACATCAGTGTTCTAGATATGTACAAATTTGAATTCTCTGACCTCTTACACCTATTCAAGGACGCTGAAATCATTATTATATCTGGTTCAGAAGCTAAGATACAGCCAAATATATGTTATGGCGGCCATTTTGGCGGCCATCTTGGATAAAAAAATTCCCCATGGTGGATTTTTGCGGATTTTGGATATGTTGTTCTATAATGCATTCTGCTTATCTGGTGCAAAAATCAGCTTGTTAACATTTTTTTTCCGGGTAGTACTTGTTTTTTGTCTTCAACGATAGATCGCATACAACATACTATTATGAAGCGACGATAGAAGAGTTTACATATTGATATATTATTTCTTTAA
The DNA here is from genome assembly GCF_039555335.1 of Amphiura filiformis. Classification (NCBI taxonomy): domain Eukaryota; kingdom Metazoa; phylum Echinodermata; class Ophiuroidea; order Amphilepidida; family Amphiuridae; genus Amphiura; species Amphiura filiformis. The sequence continues at coordinate 52,815,618 of NC_092646.1, read as the reverse complement.
TTGAATATAACATTAAGAAATTTGATTGTAACTACCCGACGAGATAACACTCCCTCAATGCTGATATACTTGAGCTATATACTTTTATGGTTTCATAGTTTAAGAGCCAGTCTCCCTTATTATGTACCCATCTGTGATACAAAAAATAATAGAATTTTCTCTAAAAAATAATTTTGGTACATATTAACACCAACAACACTCATGCAAAATTCGAGCGTGCACAGCGCCCTCGTTCAGCTTTAAAAAATTCTTGAAATTTCAGCCTCTCTGAGCCTTACTTGCAAATGGTAAACTTAGGAGGTGCGTAACATCATGCGCCATCATTATCCCAACCTGCATTTTGCATTTTTTTGAAGTACCAAATGGTTACATTACAAAAACCAAGAAAAAAGGTTGGGATCTTGATGGCGCACAAAATCAGCAAATCCAACTTTTTGATGAAAAGCGCCCTCGTGCAAACTTCAAAGCAACAGAACGGTCTGCGCCATTAAGATCCCAAGTCCGAACTAGTTTGAAATTAAAGACCTCAATGGTAAGTTTCATTTTTCAGCAAAAAGTTTTTGGGATTTCGATGGCGCACGTAGTTAACAGAGGTCAAAGGTCAAAAATTCCCATTTTCGCACATTTTTACATGCCTGTATTATTGCGCGCCAACGTCACCCGACTCTCCGAATAGCATTTCATCAAAGAAGAGGTAATTCTCTGCAAGTACTGAAACAAGAGCACCAATGGTACTGTGGCTCTGTGCTTTTTGGTGACAGTGAAAGTCGAATGTGCAACAGGTGAAATCATTGTGTGACATATTACATTCACTGGTACATCTGGTCGGTTGGTAGCTATCTCATTTGCAGAGCATACAATGATACATCAATCAATTTTGGGAATTACTATTTAGCCACATGGATCTGACCCAAAAGAATCCTGAACTTGCTTTTTCTAAGCATAGCGAGCGGAGCTCTTGTCCAGCACGGCCGGAGGGTCCGAGGCCCGCTTAAGGGTCCCCGGTGGGGTCCAGAGGGTTCCTGCACCCTCATGCACCACATGCAGGAAAGGCCATTTCAGAGGGTAAAAAGAACATTTCAAAGCTCCTGGCTTGTTCTACACTTTTAATAAAAAGTGCTTCCTTCTTCCAAAAACATGCTATAAAGTTTCGAGTTTCCTATACTTTTATGCACAAGAGACACTCTTAAGGGGGTACTACACCCATTGATTTTTTTTTTTTTTTTTTTTTTATTTTGTGTAGAAATTACAAAAAAAATTGGACAAAGTGGTATGCAAAATGAAGGGGCAAATCTTCTCGTTTTATTGGTGGTATCGGTATCAATGTAGCTTACATGCTTTTACAGATAGAAGCCAAAAGGAGGTACATCACTGATGATTTAAATTCACTTCATTTTGGAAAGCTTACTATCAACGGATTTCGTTAAAATTTTGGATATGTGTTGCTAACACATTAGGGAAATAAAGTTGATATGTAAAATGGGAATAAGTGGTTCCTGATTTCTTTTATGACTTCATGAACTTGGTGCTCCACAACTATCAAAAAGGAACTGGTTAAAATGCTTCTATTTTCAATGTTGAGCTATATTTTGCATTTTTAACTTGCGACATTATTGCACTGAAACTTAATTAAGCCATAGGTAACAGGTTACAACAACCATACTACAGCAATGATGAAAAAATTGTATTTCTTGTCACCTATACAACCATATTGGGTAGTTTTCCGTACGCTTAAGTTTTGTGATTTTGGTAACTATTTTATATTTATTTGTGAAATCCGTCTCAACTAGGCATTCTAAATTGTACTCACCATTTACATCCCAAGGTATATTAGTATATCCACCATGCACTTCTCGATATATATCCAGTTAAAGACAGAATATCAAAATTATGCCTCATATGATATCACAGACTCTCACATGTGTATTCAAAATTGATGCTTAAATTTGACCTGAACCAATTGACCTATAACCTGACATACGGTGACCTAATAGCCTTTTCTTCTCCTAACAACTAATGACCATGCATCCATTGTATAAGTGTTTATTTAATTTATTCAGTGTTATATCATGGTAGGTATTTTGCATGCACCACTATAGATTTTCTATAGAGAGTATAACAAAGGATTTAATGTATTCTATTCATGTACCCTACTTGAACATTTTCAAAAGAATAAATTATGGTTTGTTATGAAACACAGATCTGAGTTACTAGGTTACAGTAAACAAAAAATATATAGGGCTAAAATGACTTACTAAAATTGTTGAAATTCACTTTATATGTAGATATATTTTATAAGTTCAGGACATGAGGTGATAAACATATATATGTACTTAATAAATTTGCAAGAAAAAAAAAGAAGAGGGGTACTGATGAAAATCGGGGTATTATATCGCCTTAAGAAATGTTTTTTGGCTTTATTACATAACCAATATGGCTGATGTTGATATACGAGGGTTGGTCAATAATATCCCGCAACCATTATTTATCTCCGCTCATGCATGACTTAGATGAATGTTACTTACGATCAATAAAGTTTGTACCTTTGTCTTTCCAAACACACAACAATTAGTATCAGAGTACCTTTAATTACGTAATCTCATTTGCATAAAGTCATTGCCATATGTACACTGACAATTGTCAACATTGGCGGGAAATTTGAATTGTTGTTGAGGAACGTGTAATAAAAAGAAGCAGAAGTAAGGACCAAAGCAATTTACAAGCCTTATTTTTGTTATGAGGTAATCTGAGTATATTCAATTGATAATTGTGAAAGAAGAAATGTATCCGTCAACAGATCAGGAAAGGGACTGTCTTTGAATTTCACCAAAAAATAGGCCTTAACAACAAACAAAAATGGTGTGAAAATCTGGATAAAAGAGCCCACACGGTAGAAGAAAGAATCCAAATTACCTCCAAAATAAAACAAAAACAAATATGATTATTGGTATGGTATGAGAGATCATAGTCAGGACAATAGAATTAATTGCAATAAAAATAGAAATGTGCGCATACGTGAATGGTACGCATGATTGAAAGTACCAAAAATGTATGAAAAAAGTAAAATTTCATCAAAAAAGCGCTAAAAATATGACCAATACAATGTTTGCGGAACAGTAGCCGTGTGAGTGAATTGCTATACCAAGTCAAGTCTTATGCTAGAGATTAGACACACCTTTCGAAATTCAAATTTCTTATTCAATCCAGAGCCTCTCTATGGTGTGCTACTTTGATTACAAAAACAAGACCTTTTGAAAACAAAGGTTTATTGAGAAAGAAATGTTTGTGATTTCACCACTGGGATCTCCCTTTTTAATAATCAGTAGATACCCAATCAAACCAGGTACCATTTGTTAAATTTTGTCATTGATTAATATTTCTATCTCTTATTATGTAAAGATCAATAGGTGATAAAGCCTACTCAAAATTGGAGATATTCAACACGATCCTTTTTCTTTAATAAAAATGGTATAAACCTAAAAAGAGTAGAGCATCATTCCTATGTTATCGGTCTACAAAGTTGCAAAAACCGCGCCAGATTCCATACTTTTATTCTCGAGATATTTGGAATTATGTAACAATACCTCAATTTGGTGCAAGATTTTCTTGACTATTTTTCACCATAAATCAGGCAGTGCCCATACACTACTGTGTTTATGCTAATGTCATTACGTAATCAAGTATTCAGCATCGCTAATACATATTTATTTTGAAAGACAAAAGTACAAACTTGTATTTAGTGTAAGTAACAGTCATCCAAGTCATGCATGAGCGGAGATACACCATAGTTGCGGGAACTTATTGACCACCCCTCGTATGTGAAGCAGATCAATAAGGCAATAATTTTAATTATTAAAATCATTTTTGTGCTTGGCATCCACTGCCTCCCCCACCCCACCCCCACCAACCGGCATCCCATCATGGGCCTTGACGGTCAGTGTACTTTTGGTTAAAATTTCAGGACGACAAACATTTTAGCAGATTTAGCACCCCAAAAGAGACCATTTTTGACATAAAAACCTGTTTTAGACTTTTTTTTAAAAAATGCTTCCTTCATCCTAAAAAAGTGGTTTTAAATATTCAGTTTCCCATACTTTTGTACACGAGAGACATTCTTCTAAGTTTTATTTTGCCCTAATAACATGGCCTACATGACTGAAATTGATATATATAATGCGCAATATAAAAACAATGATTCATCACATTTTGACCCACCCCTTCGGGTATGTGGGAGGGGACCACATGGGTGGGGGGTACTAATGCGCATGAAGAACACATTGTTTGATAAGAGTAATTTGTAAAATTCGGTATGTTAAACACGCAGAGTGATGTCACTACAAATTGGGACTAAAATATTGACTGTACCTACCAAGTTTCATGTCCATATAAGAGGTTTTACTAATTTGAACTCAAATGACCCCTAGATGACCTCAGGTGATCTTGAAATGACCCTCCAAAATTGGGCTCTAAATATTGACTGTACCCATCAAATTTCATGCCCATACAACAGTTTTTACTAATTTGACCTCATATGACGACCCCTGGTGATCCCGAAATGACCTTCCAAAACTTTGACTCCAAATGTTGACTGTACCGTACCCATCAAGGTTAATGCCCATCCAACAGTTTTTATCAATTTGACCTCTGGACTTTCCCAAAATTTGGCTATAGCCTAAATGTTGACTGTACCTACCAAGTTTCATGCCCATATGACAGTTTTTACTAATTTGACCTCAGATGACCCCTGGTGACCCCAAAATGACCTTCCAAAAATTTGACTCCAATGTTGACTGTATCCACCAAGTTTCACGCCCATCCAATAGTTTTTACTAATTTGACCTGAGATGACCTCTGGTGACCCCTGAAATTACCTTCCCAAAATTTGGCTATAAATGTTGACTGTACCCACTAAGTTTCATGACCATATGACAGTTTTTACTAATTTGACCTCAGATGACCTCTGGTGACCCCGAAATGACCTTCCAAAAATTTTACTCCAAATGTTTACTGTACCCACCAAGTTTCATGCCCATAGGCCTACGACAGTTGTTACTAGTTTCCGAACTAGCACCCATCGGGTCAAATAATTGATCTTTGTAACTTTTTTCTGATTAGGCCAGGAATACTTAAAAAACTGATTTCCCCACCCCCCCTGCTGTCATTGATCGCTTGCCATTCCTTTTGATTTCTCTCAAAATTTAGCTCATGATTAAATATTGCACAGCCTAGAGTAAAACATGAAACTTTGCAACTTGCAATCAATGATTTTTGAAACCACTAATTTCAGTCACATTTGAATTTAATAATTATTATTATTATGTTCATCACCTAACATTAAAGTCATTATTTTGAACTTTTCTATTTAATACTGCCCCCCCGCTTATGACCTTGAATTATTCATTCATAACTGTGACGACCTTGAGACCATCTAATCAGAACAGATCAGAATCGATCAATACGCCAAAAGGTCATGACCTCCTCCTGCTTGTAAACATAAAACAAGCAAGCTGCAGTCCAAAATCATGGCGAGATCGGGACCATCGACGTAACATCGATCAAATAAACCTTGGTCTTGAAATTTCTTAAGAAGGCCTGGCCTAAAAACCATGTTGTTTTTCAAGAGAAAACATATCAATCTTTGATATTCTGAAGTATAAAATTGTTGTGCAAAGTGGAACATCATTAATTTAGACTGTATTTGCTATGGAAAAATACGGAAGTTGTTCAATTTTGCGAAGTGGGGTAAAGTAAAATCTCATTGAAAATATAATTTTTCCTCAAAATAATGTCCACAATATGATTAAATATACTGTTTTTAACTATACATACTGCAGTTACTGTCCGTTTTCCTATACACAATACACGTTGCTCTCACCATTGACGTGTGACCTCAACAAATGATGTATGTTGGGAGAATGGACACTTGCCTAGTTAACATCACTGTGTGAAAAATAACCAGCCAATATTTTATTTATTCTCCAAAACTTCTAGCAAATATATTTCTCTAACATGACCTAAAATTACAGCTAGGTTAGATGTTCAGAAATGGTCGCACTTTTGTAAAATATGAGTGAGGGCAAGGCATAGCTAGCCAACTCCCCGTGTTAATTGAATGGAGATTTGACCGAAAATATTGGTATCGGACCGCTCACTTCTGAAGGATGCCACAAAAAAAACGGTAAAAGCTACATTTAAATTATTCTAAATAGGTTCTAGAAAATAAAGTTTTGTAACATGTCCTAAATTTTAGCTAATTTAGATGTTTGGAAGGGTCGCACTTTTGTGTTTTAGGAAGGATATGTAAACGACAGATAACACCAAAAATATGAAGAAATTATTTCCAAACCGTGTTAAGTCAACAATCATTATGTTGCTCATTTTGAAGAATGCTGGTTAACAAAAAGCAGGTCTTTGTCTCATTTCATGAACAATGGTACACATACCATTGTTTCCTTTCGTTTCCTTTATAATCGGTTACCCAACTGAAGCTGTAATACCAGCTTTATTGCGATGTCGCACATTGAAAACAGACACTTGTACACAACCAGAGAAGATCTGATTTAATCAGTTGAGCTGCTTCAATGAGTGTTATCTTGGTTTAATAGCTTTTAATGGGGTTTAAGTCCTGCAAAGGTCGAGATGAATTCTACTGTAGACATGACTGCATCATGATTCTAACAAAACTACAATGAGTGTGATGAAATACGAACATTTTGCATGACTTAATGACTTTCGGTCCGTGTTTTTGCACAAATATGGAGAGGTCATAAAAATATGTGCACTTGCGCAAGGAAAAATAGTCCACTAGGAAATTCATTTACCCGATTCATTAATTCAGATTTATTCAAGATTTAGACATGTTCTTGACCATTTTTTGACATTCCTCAACTATTTCTTTATTTAAATTGTAAAGAAATAGTTAAGAAAAGTTATGAAATAGTAAATAACTTCTGAATCTAAACTGAATCTTACGAAATTACCCTCCGTTGGTTTCCGTCACATTCACGCAACTTAAATTATACAGACCAAAATAATCTCGAGCACACACGGGGTACCACAAAACAACTCGTTCATCGTGGCTTTTTTACCAAAAAATCATATTTTATCGACAGTATTTGAAATCCACCTTGAGTGCAATCGATTAAAAAATAAATAAGCAAAATTTAGAAACAAATTTCAAGACCAAATATCAAACAGACAAACATCCTTAGCATAAAAACCAATGCCCGAATTGGCTCTCTAATTGTTCTGATCACATAGGCCCTTTTAACTTCGCTCAGAGCCAAAAAATTGCTTGGGGATCTCTTGATCTTCATATTTTTCTGATTTTTTGAAAATGGACTTAGCGTCATTGTGGAGGTCAATTTGCCTTATTTTCCCCCTCATAATGACGCGCAGCACAATGTGGGCTTTTTACTGCATCACATGATTCGTGCTTGATAATTATTTTTCTAACATATAAGGAATAATGTTGTGATTGTCGGAGACTTCCTTTAAACATTACTAGAAATAGAATGGCAATAGATTAAATAACGTAGATATGTTACATACAATTTTGTATGTCTAATAAAAAGTCTGCATACTGCTTTATTTAACCACTTTTTTTTGTTAAAGAAAAATATAAAAAAATGTAATTTAATCTTACACAGACATATCGGACATATAAAGTGTGTTAAGAGCCAGTCTCCCTAATTATGTACCCAAATCAGGGGGGGTTGTGATACAAAATAATACGTAACATATTATCGATTTTTCGTCATCAAACATTCGTTAGAACTTGAAGGGGGACTCCAGCAATCATAACATTTATGCCTTATATGTTAGAAAAATATTTATCAAGCACGAATCACATTGTTTTATTTGAAAAAAACTCATATTGACCATAAAAACGAATAAAAACAGTCGGCTCTCAACACGCGATATTCAAAATTCTTTTCAGAAGCCTTTTAAATCTTGATCAGCTTATTCCCATATCTGCGATTTGAAAATTAGTGCGAACATAAATTATTTTTTGAAATTATATCAAAGACCGATGTAAAACAGAGTAGTTTGCGTCTGACGTCAGGGCAAAGGCGCGGCGTGATTGGTTGCTGACCTGCGCAGTATGGTATTTACGGCCTGGTTCGCAGGTCTTTTAATTCGGCTTAAAAAATAGTCTTTTAATTTGGTTTTTCATGATCTTAAAATTGAGAGTATCAGATTTTGTTAATGAATTACATTTTACAAATAAGTCATAATATTGCTTGATTGGCGTAACAAGCCGTTGACCGATCTTTTTATTTTTATTTAATTTTATTATTGTCTTGTTCCTAAAGGAAAATGTTTGAGCTTGTATTTTACTACGGGTATGCAAAACTACACATAAAGTCCCTCCCCTCAACACAATAAACATCTGCAACTGAAGTTTCTGAAGTTTAGTCAATTTTCTTGAAGCTATATATTGTACATTGTCATGGACTGTGGTCTTTATATTGTATGACCAATCTTGTTGTGATTACTTCATCCAGTGACGGTGCACTCCTGTAACGACAAAAATAACAATCTATGTATTAACATTAAAAAACAAAATAATTTATTTCCATAATTTAAACATACAAACATTACATTTGACATAGACATGCAGTACGATTATACTTTATGCAACCAGTTTTAGGGCCATTCTTCGGTACAGATGGAAATAATAATTGTAACATATTTTTGCTCTAGCTCTAAAACGGAGCACAGCGTCATCATCCTTATATCTTCTTGTCAGAAATTACCATGATAGTAGTGCGAATCCACTTGTTCTTCAACAGTCACGCATGGGGAGTTTGTTCGAGATAGGCCGATCGACTCAGCTCAGGCGAATTACATCACCTGGGCGATATAAGATACCACAGCATTTCCATTCATTAGCCATGTTAGCTGAAATGACACGTTTTTACGATCTGCTCATGCTCATTATCGTTTTTCAGATTGTTAACCCAAATAAATTCAATTTTTCGTCAGTTGTTGTTCTCAAGACGCAGCATGGAATTTCAAAACGCACAGTAACGCTTGCCGTATTTCACTGTGGTTCAAAGTCTTTCAAATGTTTTGTTCCAAAAGCAAAAATAATGGTATAAATTAAAGGGTTTGAGAATGTAATCACATCAAGGGAATCTACACCACCATGTAGCACAACATGTAGTCTATTTTTATTATAGGAATAAAATCAATCCATACAATATGCAATGAAGAAACATGAACTCTTTGTCCCTGAGTTTACTATTCTATACAGACCATTGAAAGATTCCTTTAACCTTAAACAATGACAATTACATTTAGGTTGTTCATTTTGGAAGAAACCCCATAGCTGGATCGCTGAGCTATTAGCGATTGTCTCCTCCCTTTCGGGTCCTTTTTTTTTAAATTTTTTTTTATACATTTTTGTATAATTTCCTAGCAGAAAAATAAAACCCGTTTGCTTTACTTTTCATTTCAATATTTTTATGATCATAATCAACGACATCCCATGCCAATAGCGGATCCAGGCTGGGGCACATCCGGCCCGTGCAACCTTAATTTTTAAAAAAAACGGTTCACGAAATGGCTTCAATTCGGCTTTTATTTTATTTTATTTTTCAAATACAGGGGGTAGCATCCTCTCCAGACATTCTCCATCAATGTGTGGATAATGAAGTGCCCTCTTTGACTTCTGTTTTGGACATCCGTAAACTATTTGTTTTAAGCAATGATAACAAATATATTGTCAAATAGTCCACGAAATTAGGCCTTTATTTTGTCATTTTTTCAATCAGACGCATCCATGCGTTTGGATAAAGAATTTTGGCTTCTGCTTTGGACACCTGTATACACTAATTGTTTTAAGTATTTAAATGATAACATATATAGTAGTGTCAAAATTGTCCACGAAATGGACTTTTTTCTTGATTTTTTCCAAATATTGATTCATTCTCCTCTCAGATATCCTTTTGGCGTTGATGCGGTTGGTGCGGCCGCACCCTCCAAAACAAAAGGTTTTAAAAAGGGCCTCAAAATGCCAATTTGCGAGCAGAGCGAACAACAAATCAGGTTTTTATACTGCTTCTCGCTAGATTTTATCAAATTCTGTCTTGAAATCAAAACAAATTCCGTACTGTTCCGACCTACAATGTTTTTTGACAATGTCCTTGCCATTTTGTTAGTCTTTGATGATGTTCTAACGCCATTACAAGAGTGTTACAAGAGTCTACTCCTTGTAAAGATGCAAACAAAATTGGAGGTAAATGTGACGTGTCATGTCAAAAGGAGACACTTTTGGGCAGGATCGTAAATGCATGAGAAATAGCCAAAAATTTGACCGGTGGGGATTTTTCACAATGTGGGTTTGTTGCGAATTTGTGATGTTATTTATGTTTAAAATATTGTCTGATAGTTTCAGACCGGAATATAACTGACATCTTGTATTTTTGAGACATTTTGCAAGGTAATTCCTACTCTCAACATTTGTTACGAGTCGTACTTGACTCAAGGCCAAAATCACCTTTTACCCGAACTCACACGAATGCACAACACAAATACACTGTTTGATTAAGCTAACAAAATCTAAGTCTTTAACTGAACAAATGAAATACCTTAAGCTACAGATATACTTAACTTAAACATGATAATAACACGCATATATATCTGACACAAGCAAAAACATTATAAAAGATCAAAGCACATAGTTTCAACTATTTAGTACTTAGCCAGCATTCTTCTTCTTGGTGATCATAAAGAGTTCATATCAATGTTCTGGACGGCTGATGTATATCCTTATTCTCTTGCCCTGCGAAAATCAGCTAAGTCCTTTGTACGCTTGCATTGATAAATATCCTTGTGTATAAAATCCTCACACAAATCTCCTTGTGCTGCTTTCTCCAAAATTAACTCCTTGAGCTGCTTTCTCCAACTTAATAACTCCTTGCGCTGCTTTCTCCAAACTTTGTGCTATTTCCACCTTTCACACAATATCTTCAGGAAACAGGACTGCGATGCAGTTGTCCCCACTTATTTTGACAGCTGTGTTGTATCAAAAACCATAGATCATCATATTTGGATAATCTATGTATGAACCAGACTTCAGCGAGTCGACAGAAGAATTTATATTCCTTTCTTGGAAGAAGTACGTTCTTTGACGTATTCTAGATCTTCTCCGGCAACACTGGCAGGTAGTAGTGCATTAACTACTTAAATTAATTCTGGTTCGCAATTTCCTTTGAAGGAATTGGACTGTAAGCATATTAGCTAGCTAGCCCAGATCAACACTATAAACTGTGAATAATTGTGATTCCATTTTCTTATATACCAAGCAGGGGGAAATCCCAAATATTAATAGCCAAATGTCATCTTGGAAATTCCCAAGCCTTAATTATAACATTAACATTTCACGTGACATCATTTCCTGAAGGGAATCCCGTGATGTCATCTTCACTTTACAACCTCAGGGGGTTTCCAAATATTCCAAATTAGATATGATTCAACTTGTTTTGCTCAATTTGAGAGGGGAATTCCCCCAAAATGTAATCACTCATGTAACTTTGTAAACAAAGATAAATCATCAAATTAAATTACTCAGGGCACATCACACATTGTTAATCATTTCTTTAAAGGCCGATATCTCAATTTCGGCCTATAACTTACGAAGTCAATATTTTCGCTTAGGGAGGTCCGATTTCATCGGGGAAAACGGCGTAATAAATAATTTATTATTTAAGATATGTAAAAACCTCAACATTAATAACCTGCCCATAAAGTTTCTCCTTTTTACATGACACGTCACAAATAGCGTCATCATTATTCAACTTTAATTAAAAATGACTCAGTTGTACATGCCCTCTAACAACCGTGTGCTACTTACGAATAGTACAATTTGGTCCAGCCCAAACACCAAATGGACAGACACATCTATAATTGTCTGCTTCATTGATGCATGTCCCGCCATTTTGGCACGGATTTGGGTGACAGTGATGCTAAAAAAGATATAAAATTGATTGCGTTAATTAAGGCACTGTTCCAAATCGATGCTCCACTTTCAAAATTATTGATAAGAATGCACACCAGTAAATACAAGTCTCCTACACCCTGGGAGAAAAAAATCAGTGTTTTAAATGAGGAAACGTGCAATACGATTAAATTAAATCCATTAGAAAAGGCTTAAAACCCAACTATTATTTAATCCTCATTTAGGCCTGGAAAATAGATTCTCTGTGACAAATGAGCAGGATCTGACTTTTTATGACAATTTGGCTAAACTTTCAAAATCTGTTACATTTCAGAAACACCAAGTTATTCGTGAGGTGGCGTTCGTGTGGTGGGATTAGGCAAATATAATTTTGGTTATTCAGCGTGCCATCAATATCTAAAAGTGGCATGAGAAGTAAACATAAATTTATTTTGTTTTCTATATAATAAAAGGAATGTGATACAAATAAGCACACAGCAAGCATCCACATAAAAACTACAATAAAACTTACGAAATTCACAATAATCGCCAACGTAACCATTTCTGCAGTTACATAGGTTATCACCAGTACATATTCCTCCGTTGAGACAAGGCGGCTCACATTGATCACCTGTAATGCAAAACAAACATTTGTAAACATAAAGCTATAGATGAGTTGACCTATAATGTCACATATTTACGTTCAGACCGCCCTCTGTTGTTTCATGCCAGGCAAAATAACACAGGAGTGTCTATGGCAGACCCCATAAATCTCTTCAAAACCAAACTTTTAAAAACCTTTGAAGTTTTATGTGATATTATGTATATAGCTTGATGCATTTGTAAACAAGTTTGATAACATTTTTAGTAGTACTTGCTTTGAAACCAAAGTTAATGAAAAAAATCAACTTCTTCCATGTAAACTATAGTGTTTTTGCCTGGCAGTTTTGATATCAGATCAACAGAGGGCGTATCAAATGTAAACACATGTCAACTCATCTATACAGACTGCTTAATAACAAATCAGTCTTGTTTAGCCAGGGCCGGATTTCCCGCTGGGGAAGATGGGCCCGAACCCATGGCCCCAAATTTTGGAGACCCGCAAAATGAAAATATTGTTTTTTATCGTAAATGTTGGAAATCGAACGTTCGTTATAAACAAATCATATTTGCCAACCATTTTGGTATTTAATTTTAATTTCTTTCACAGTATGGGTCAAAGTTCAAGTTTCTGTAAATGCCAACAGCTTCCGCGCACCGACATCGCCTGGCTAGTAATTACTTGGTACAGCAAAGATACTAAAATAAATACCCGGGATCGATACACGTGAATGTACTATGCACGATGTTGATATTCAGATGAAAATCTTTGGATACCGGGGTAGAAAATGATGAATATCTCCCGTAAATGATTTCGTATAAAGAAGCCAGATGTGGTTCCTTGCACTTGAATATACATGTTGAACAGATATAATAGTCGTTAGCTATCGTCTTGAGAAAGAAGCTTGCGTCTTGAACTCAAAAACTGACAATAATTCTGATTTTATATGTGCAGAATTATATAGCGCAGTGTATAGGTCAATCATGGAGGTAGTCTAAAAGCGTACCATGCTAACTCACACCATAGATTTTTGATAAACTATGCTCGAGGTCAGTCACCGGACTATTGTCAGTAGCCTTAGTCAGATGTCCCTCGGCCCATTATGCGTCTCAAAACTATTAAACAGGTCGGAACAAAATGGCCATGCGTAGCGGTGGATTCAACATACCATGGAGATTTCTGCCATGAAGATATCGGGGCGATGACTGTGTTCCGGGCTCTTCGCCTCCTGGACACCAAGCCGAAAGACAGTCACGCTGCGCATTTTGCGTATCGCCCTACGCTGTTCATCGTGAGTTTGGGGCCTCCACAATTTGGTCTGGCCCAGACCCCCTCCCACCAAAAAAAAAAAATAGTCTGCTGTTACCAACGTTTTATTTGAAAAAGGAGGTTATCACATCATGTTGCCTTAAATAATTCAAGTGTAACATCTGTTATCAACGCTCACATTTGAATGCCTAATGTAGCCTATATATAGTACAAAGTTTGGAAGCTATGTTGTTTAGTATACGATGGCTAAAACAAAATCACATAGTGCAGTTATCTCCACGGCAAATTCACCGTGACCTTTCCAGCCATAAACCCGGTTAGTGAAGATTAAACCGAGATATGCAGTACTAAACCATTATAGTAATCGATTGTCCAATACAATTGTATTACCACGTGATAATATTAATCCAATGAGCGATCGAATTGTCCGCTACGGTCGACTAATCCAATCGATAATGTACGGGCGGAGCTCCGCTGACTGAGTTTGGGGGTATTTTTCACTGGTTTGCTGTACTTTACTCATCAAGGCGGTCCCCGTTATTATAAGGACTATGCTAATGATTTAAAGATTGACGTGTAGAGAATAAACCATTCTTGATTGACAGAAAGTACTATAGAGTACCGAAGTGTGACGTCATGAAATTTTCTTTTTTGCATTTCAGAACATTTTGATGACCATATTTCAGTAGAACATTTGAAAAACATCCAAAGTCAAATTGGCCTGGTTCATAACTGTTTGGAACCAGGCCAATTAACACTGATTTCAATGGGGCTAATTAGGTATTCATGCGGTCATATCTCGGGCCCTCATGATCCGATTCCCACCAAATTGGGACTGTAGATATTTTTCATCATGTTCTACTGAAATATGGTCATGAAAATGCTGAAATGCAAAAAAAAGATTTTTGTGACGTCATCACTTCGGTACTCTATATTTGTACCTTTTTACGGTTTCGTGGCACCCTTCTTGCAAATGCGACCAAGCCAGGGCGGCCCCGTGAAGCAAAATGTGCATTGGAATAACACGGGAGTTTGGATATAGATGGTATAATATTATTTATTTCTCATACAAATGTATGTTCCCCCATTATTAAAGCTTGTACCGGGTTGAAATTCAGATATTTTGAAAAGAATAAGTAATTGAAACATAGACCAAGTACTAAAATCATAGCTTTTATACTTTTTCATATATGACGCTAACTAGCTCATCTCCTATATCTACAACACAGCGCTACCAGTAGGGGTCAATTGCCTATTGTGAGTGCCCCTAGTGCATACATGTTGTTAACAATAACTGCATGACGATATGGTTTCACAAGCTCCTATCCTAGCAGGGGCGTAGCAAGCGGGTGGGCAGGGTAGACGAAGTTCAAGGGCTCTGAGCAAAATCAAAAATAAAATAAGCGGTTTAGCTTGAGGTTCAGATAAACGAAAGCAGCGCCTTCATGGCTGAAATTGTAACATTGACCATACTTTCACTTTATTATTATGTAAGCGCAGTGTTTTGTCAACAATAATCAACAACCAGATTTTGATGGCCCCTGTAAAATTCGCCAAAATGATACTCCTCAAATTTAACATTTCAATTTTGGGGTGATGTACAATATTAGTAGCAAGAGGCCCTTGTATGTCGGAAAATTATGTGTAAATTGTGCTGTCATGTTCAACATAATAAAAGAAAAAAAACCGATATAATACATTGCCTTCATCAGGCATATATTATAAACAATCTCGACAGAATGTATGAAAGTGTGTGTTGAACATGTTGTTGGACAAATGTGAGATAGCTACACCCCTGCTCAATTTTGTGCCTATTTTTGTATTTTTCTCGGAAATTATAGCGCATTGGTGATAAGTAAGATATGTATATTATAGGGGCAAGTACTACAACTACTGCACTTGAAATTTTATTTCAGCACAGCCAACAGTTGTGGAGTTAGAGTCAAAAATGAGGGAAAACCAATATTTGATCAATAAATCAGTAACTACTTGCCCATGAGTTGCTGAATTTTCAGTGCCCCTATTATACATATCTTACTTGTCACAAATGCGCTATAATTTTTGAGAAAATGCAAAACTAGGCACAAAATTGGCCAGGGGTGTAGTACCCCCTTAATACGGATGTATTATGATGACTCTCAAGGAAGTATAGAAATCTTGGTGTGCAAAGATTTGAAATATAAACTTGAATAAACAACCCAAAAGTTTGAGGAAGTTTCATAAACGAAAGTCCTTTTGTTAGGGGAGAATGGGTCGAAAGGTCAATTACGTTAGTAAAAAGTAGTTAATCTAGCCATAATCATAATGTACGATCTTTTAAAATGAGTTTGGTCAATACTTTTTCAAAAACTGATTTTTTTGCCATATTTATAATGTTTACATAATATATGCCAGTCCCAACTTACTCGTAATTGGATTCAACAAAATTCATGTCACTGCGAGCCTACCTTTGCTCCTGCACTAGGACACATATTTAATCCCAAGAAAGTCAACAAATAAACCCAATTCATCCATTTGACTGAATAGGACTGAATACAGAGTTCATTCATAGAATTGTCACTTACAAATAATAGAGATAAACCAATGAAGGACAACTGATCACATACCAAGTAGTACTAGGCCCGTCCACACGGAGGGTTTTCTGCTTATGCAACGCGGTTCTCAAGCAAAAACTTGGGGTAATCTGCCATGTGAACGCTCTTGAGGAGGATTCCAACCCTAAGTTTGCCCAAACATTTATACCCAAATTTATCCCCAAGAAATTTAGGGGATTTCACGATTTCCCTGAGTGATCCTCGAGTTCTACCGCCGTGTGAACGATACATTTTGCGATTCTCGATTACAGGGCATAACTTATGACCTTAATACGGCTCAATTCGGTGCACGACTAGTAGGATCACAGAAAGCTACCGGTTGCAATTCCAAAGCTGACGACATGCAAAACTCGCGTTTGGATTAACCCTCTCCACGCGGATGTCGACTGCAGAGGACAAGTTTCAAACATACTGCAGTTACTGTCCGTTTTCCTATAGACCACTTTACATTATTGTTTATCAACAAAGGCGAGGGATTGGTCTGTCGATATGCCCGAACGAGCCGCTTCACTGTTCAATGGCTTTCTTGTACTATATGAAATGTGGTGGGAGATTTAAAATACACATGCCCTGAGCAGACTACGATGCGCACGCACTCTGCAGGGCAAAGAACAATGGAAAATACCATAATGCGTGCGCATACTGCCGGGCAATGACGTCACATGTCAAGTGGTCTATACACAATACACAGTGCTCTCACCATTGACGCGTGACCTCAACAAATGATGTATGTTGGAAAGAATGGACACTTGCCTAGTTAACATCACTGTGTGAAAAATAACCAGCCAATATTTTATTTATTCTCCAAAACTTCTAGCAAATATATTTCTCTAACATGACCTAAAATTACAGCTAGGTTAGATGTTCAGAAATGGTCGCACTTTTGTAAAATATGAGTGAGGGCAAGGCATAGCTAGCCAACTCCCCGTGTTAATTGAATGGAGATTTGACCGAAAATATTGGTATCGGACCGCTCACTTCTGAAGGATGCCACAAAAAACGGTAAAAGCTACATTTAAACTATTCTAAATAGGTTCTAGAAAATATAGTTTTGTAACATGTCCTAAATTTTAGCTAATTTAGATGTTTGGAGAGGGTCGCACTTTTGTGTTTTAGGAAGGATATGTAAACGACAGATAACACCAAAAATATGAAGAAATTATTTCCAAACTGTGTTAAGTCAACAATCATTATGTTGCTCATTTTGAAGAATGCTGGTTAACAAAAAGCAGGTCTTTGTCTCATTTCGTGAACAAAGGTACACATACCTTTGTTTCCTTTCGTTTCCTTTATAATCGGTTACCCAACTGAAGCTATAATACCAGCTTTATTGCGATGTCGCACATTGAAAACAGACACTTGTGCACAACCAGAGAAGATCTGATTTAATCAGTTGAGCTGCTTCAATGAGTGTTATCTTGGTTTAATAGCTTTTAATGGGGTTTAAGTCCTGCAAAGGTCGAGATGAATTCTACTGTAGACATGACTGCATCATGAATTGTTTAAACAATTCCAAAAATTTAAGAATTGTAAATTTTCATGACCATATTTAGAATCAGCATGTAAAATGCATTAAAATGAGTACAAACAAGTCTAATATTGGTACAGTGGTTCTTGAGATAGCTCTTGATCCGGGCTCTTGATATTCTGTGAAAATATCTCAAAACTTTAACTTGGAATTAGGGCATAGGCCTACCGGTATTTACGGTATGTTGAAGCCTGTGGCTAGCATGCAGAGTGTTAAGTACATAATGATGATTGGGTGGTGTAGTAGCCTATTGTTAACGCATCACAATGGGTTTGAATGCATCATCAATTTTCATTCTTTTAGGTGACAGAAATAAATAACATTTTTGGGTCCATCCATGTGACTTGTTTATGCAGGTCCTAAGGTAGGCTCGCAATCACATGTCATTGTGTTTTCTTACAAAGGCTATCCCCATTAGAATACCACAGTTAAGTACCTGAGATAATGAGTGAGTTTTCTGCTACTTTACCTCATTAGTTAGGCTTAAAATGACCGGAAAACTTAATAATATTGCATAATTGTTTTGGGAAAGAATAATCAAGTTAAAATTTGACCGAAATAGTAAGTATATTAACATTACTATTGTTAATAATAATAATAATAATAACAAGGGATTTATATAGCGCACATTACAAAAGCCTCTGAGCGCTGAACATATAAATACAGAAAAATAATTACATCAAACCTTAAAACTACACATCATAGATCTTAAAACTACAATTCATGGCAAGAAAACAAAATAAAACATATTAATATAACAGTATAACAACCTTAATATTACACATCATAGAACCTTGAAACTTCAATTCATGGCAAGAAAACATAATAACAGCATCAGAATATATAATAATAAAAACACATTAGTCAAAATAATCATTGAAAAGAAAAGTCTTGAGTCTAGATTTGAATTCAGCAATTGAAGCAGCGCTCCTAATCTCCATTGTTAAACGCAACAGTCCCTCATTTCAAATATATAGTTTTGGTTTCTCTATTGTTCAGAAACCAAAATCAAGGGATTAAAATGTGGAGATGAACTGGTATGCAATCATAACACTATTGTGCTGGGAGGACACAAGAGGGTATATATAATCAAAAGTATAATGGACTATAACCATACGTATATAATAGCCTATTGTGCTCACATTTTCATTATCGATATCTATCAACGCGGGCGACTTTTGCCGTAGATGGCACACTTCCATGACACCATCAAATTACACCCGACTTCCGAGATTGGTTTGATAAGTTATGCATAGACATCTTTGGATATATACGAGACCTAGGCCTACATGTAGAAATCATGTGCATATATTGAGGGGTGGGGGGGGTGTTTTGTTTATTTGTCTGAAATATATACGATGCATGATGATATAGATGATTTGATTATGAATTAGATTATTCCCCGGAAAGCACAACCCATACCTCTTACCTATGTTCCCTCCGCCACCTATATATAACCTCCTCCCTCCCCCTCCCCACACTCGATATCGACTCTTCCCTATTATTCCACTCCACTCTTGAGCCCCCCTCTCCCCCTCCTTCCCTTCCCACTTCCAATGCTCTCTCCCCTGTTTCTCTTTCTCCCTTACCCTTACCCCTCCCCCCTCACACACACACACACATACCCTCTTTCCCTGGCGATCTCTTCTATCTCTCTCTCTATTCTCCAATAAATAAATTGAATAAAAGTTAGTTTAAACCAGCTTTCTATGATATTGATCTTCCGTCATGCGACATGCACATAAATAGAGTTATGTATAATAGTGTTGATATCAATGAAGTCATAATCTGTCAAGTGGCTATTGTAATGTCTGTGGAAATATTTCGATGGTCTATATATTTTCACAGTGAAATCAGCTTAGGCTAATTCGTAGTCTCAAGTCAATGCTTTCAAACTAAATCAATGCTTTCAAATGTAGACTGCTTTGTTCGACTTCTCTGCTCGTGAATATTGCACTGCGAAATTTAAACATTTCTTTTGTATACTTAGAGTAGGTAACTTCAAATCAAATAATTTTACGATCCACACCACTTATAAGAAACTGAAACCAAAACCGAAACTGACTGACACAAATGTTAGGTTTTAAACAAAAAGTAGAAACAATGAGTTCGATATCTTATGATTCAAGTGGTTAGGCAGGACAATAGGAAACCACGTGACCAAAACCAAACCAAAACTAAAACTATATAATTGAAATGAGGCAGTGCATGGTAAAATGAGTCATGTACATACGCGTGTACGTACGTGGGATGTATTCGCATTTTTTCCTTATTTCAATGTCAGTTATTTTCTATAGAATGTGTAAATTGTTGACATTGACTGATTTATATAACTGGGATTTATGTATACATTATTTTTTCAAAGGTTTCCATGACTTCTTGATTCATGAGAAGAAGAATTTTCATAATGATCAAATGACCCGTGAATTCTGTATAACTAAGAATCTTAGAAGTTCATTACACATGTTACAGGTAGACTTATGACTATTAAATTTAGTTACGATATGATAAAATATGGAATGACTTCCTTTTCCATCTTTTTGCAGTCAATTAAAGTTTCAAAATTCATAACCATGCAAGGATTATAGATTTTAGCGAACAGGGAAACATATGAATTAAGTTACAAAATCAATTCAGACAAAATAGGTATCAAATTAAATTATGGTAATTTGAAGAAAAAAAATGTGCAGTTTTTCATTGTTTATTTCTAGCCCGGTGTGTTAAAAAGATGATCTACTGCTTTAAGGGCATACGAGGTATTGTTGGTCGAAGCAGCCAAAAAATTCGATTTTCATTATCTGAATCAATATATTGTTGAAAAATAACACTTTGGTGTTTTGCAAAAGTTCATTCTACAAATCATAATTATACTTTTTTGTTTCAGCCCTCTTTACAACATAACTCAAGAACCACAGGACCTACAAAAGTATATCTGTGATATTTGAATTCTTCTACACGCTCGCTGTGAATTGAGCAATGCAATTTTTGCTAAAGCCCACTACCATTCGCAAGATGCTGTGAACTACTTTTTTTTCTGCTGCTTCGACCAACAATACATACCCTTAAATGGATGAGGATGACATTCTCATCATCAATGACAGATGAGTAAATACGCTAACCATTGTTAACATCATTTCCAGATAATATAAAAAAAAAAGATTCAAAATGTTTGCCTCTTGTTTCCTGTGTGTTAATTATTTATGTATAGTATGAAAATGTTAATCTATTTAAGGGCTGGGGTATGAACGTTTGGACAGTATTTATTTTGGGACATCAGAGCACATCAGACATATCGAATTGCATTCTGAATACGAAGAATGTCATTCTGATACCAATAATTTTGATTTTTGAAATTCGCAATTTAATACACATTTTATGGCAAATCATTAAAATTGATATTTTGATATTTAACAGTACTTGAAGTAAACTTTAGAAATCTGATGATTTATACTTAAAGTGTATGTAGGTGGGATGAAAAGCCGACGATCAATTGAAAATTTTGACCTTTCGTATTGAAGATATGGATTTTTCCCCAAAACACCAAAAAAAATTAGGTCTTTTTGGGAAAAAAATCCATATCTTCAATATGAAAGGTCAAAATTTTCAATTGACCGTCGGTTTTTCCTCACTTCTACATACACTTTAAGAATATAACATTAGATTTATATAATTTACTTCGAGGACTGTTATATATCAAATATTTGAAAAATATCAAATGTTTATAATTTGTCATAAAATTTGTATTATATTGTGATTTTCAAAAAATGAAAATTATTTGATATCAGAAAGACATGCTTCGTATTCAGAATGCAATTCGATAGGTCTTAGGTGCTCTCATGTCCCACAAAAAATACTGTCGAAACGCAGTAAACGCTCATTTTAGATCCCTTAACAGCGGTCTTAAAATTGATGTATATTAAAGATTGAATGTAGAAAAGTGAGTCTCAAATGACCATTTACCAATTTATGGCTAATTAAACCATATAATTTTGTGCCACTTAGTTTTCTTATTGCCTACAAATACTGGCATTTTCGATATACCACATTTACGTTAGAGGGAGGGGAGGGGTTCAACCTCCTAACGTTTATAGGACTTGATCGAACTTTCGGGTTGTTCCCTTAGGGATAAGGCTAGTAAAGGAGATGTTAAAAGGGCACCCCTTGCTCGATTTTGAACCAGGTACTGTCACCACATGTTGTTCTTACAGTTGATTCATGATCGTCATAGAGTGTCCTAAGCAGTTCTACCACATGTTTTGGGAAGCCCATTGATACTAAGGTGTCCCACAGTTTTTGATGTGAACAGTATCAAATGCTTTTGAATAGTCAATGAAGCACATGTACACCAGGCACAAAAAGAAACTCGTCAGTTATATTCATCCTTGCTGTTCAATAACTTGATAAATTTGGATTATTCTGAAATATACATCTTGTTAATTGGACTTTGCTTTCTCATTTGACACCCTGTTCGTGAAAAACGAACAAGAATTGACCAAGATATACGCCTCCAAAGCCTCAAACCCCAAAATCAAAAGTTGCATTTTCAACGATTTTCAATGGGAACGCATCGTTGTATTGCACGCAAGCACCACGGGCCAATCAATAAAGCACACAGTGTAACAGGCACAATTGAATCGTTAAAATTGCAACTTTTCATTTTGGGGTTTGAGAGTTTGGAGGCGCATATCTTGGTTAATCACTTGGCTCGTTGGACTCCTCTATGACCACTTGACATACGATTTCGTTCAAATTTTAAATTTGTTATTATATACTCAAAATGTTAAAATAATGCTAGTAACAATAAGGCAAAGTGAATGAAACCCTGCTGGTTATTTTGGCCGTTTAACACGCAGTTCTAAAGGAGGATATAATGTAATATTTGATAATATTTGACCTACAAACACAATAAAGTTGGCTGATTCCATTTAGGTGCAAGTTGTGACATATGTGAACATTACAAATATGCCAAAAAACAGGTTTGAAAAAAATTAACCAATTTCATATTATAAGATCATACCGTATCACATACTGACGTATTCGACATTTTTAACATTTTTGAGAAAATTGGTATGTTAGTTAGTTATGTTCTACTCTATATATTCACCAAAAATCATGCCTCAAAGTGGCTTAATTAGTAAGATATTAATTAATTTAATTATGTCGTATTTACAAAACCTTGAAATGTCTGCATCACATAACGACGTATTTGCCGATCACCTATAATAATGCGCAAGCCCAGTGTATCGTATCTGCAATTTGAAGAATTTGCCGTTTCACATACTGACGTATTTGCGCGACTCTGTCAATGCACGGCAAAATTGCTGTTTTGTTCTTTTCACATACTGACGTATTTGCGCAACTGTTTCACATACTGACGTATTTGCGCGACGTATTTGTCATTTGAACGGCGAAATTGACATTAGTCCTTTTCACATAGTGACGTATTTTATTTAATATTGATTTTTTGCAGAATAAGTTATGCTCTGATAGTGATAAGTGAATTATATTGAAAATATGGTATATTTGCATTACTGTAAAAACTGGTTTTAATTAAGAAATAAAGGGTAATGCATGATCCTTTACACGAAAATAATGTGTCCGAGGCAGTAAAAATGTAAATAATGGGTGAGGCGCAGCCGAACCCATTATTTAAACGTTTTACTGCCGAGGACACATTATTTGCGTGTAAAGAGATAATGCTGCACCCTTTATTTCTATTCTATTACCACAAAATAGTGTGATTTAAAGAGAAAATATCAATTTTTTTGCCCAAATATTTCAAGTTGTTTACCTCAAGGTGGAGCGCATACGCGTAGCCAAAGCGTATGCACATTCCAATAACACAACCTAACATTCCATTCTCCCTATAAGCAGGTATGCACATACAATAACACACCCCTGACATTCCATTCTCCCCTACATAAGCAGGTGTGCTGTGCGCTGTGATGATAGAAGAACATAAAGTTCGTTGCCCTTGACACTTTATCGCTAATTAATGGTCTGTCACGTGACGCGTTTCAACAAATCACAGTGCGCGATTTTGAATAATGGGTCGTGGGGGTAATAGAATCGACAATAATAGTTTAATCAAGATTATGCAGCAAATAAAAATCGCTAGATTTTCAAGTTCGATTTTCTCGAAATGCGTATTTTGCAAATACGCCATTATGTGGTGCGGCCGACGAAAATGTTCATTATTTTATATTTATCATGGTGTCTCTTTCAATTATTGTAACGATACTTCATATTCCAATGAACTGTGAAAATGTTTGTAGTCAATAGTGTGATGTGCCCTGAGTAATTTAATTTAATTATTTAACTTTGTTTACAAGCTGAAAGTATTTCATGAGATGGGAAACCCCCTTGTACTTGCAAGATAATGGTGTGGAAAGTCATTTTGGAATCCCCCCCCCCCAAAAAAAATTATTGTAAACAAAGTCAGATCTATGTTTGGAACTTGGAAATCCCCAGTTCAGTGTATTGCACCATAGAGAAAAAAACACAGGAAGTAATGTAATGAGAAAGGTTAATGTGTATAATTAATCTTGGGAAATCTCAAGCTTGCATCATCTGTGAAGATGTGAATGAAGTGATGGTTTATTAATAGATGATGGGTTTTGCATGAGTACTGGTATAAAAAGCTGGAGGCTTGAGTTTGAAGTTTACAGAATGTCATGGGAGATTGTGAAACTCCACATGTGTGTGATGGTCTTCGTGCTTCAAAAAAGAAGTACATTTTAACCAGTTTACATAGCCAATAATTGAGCTAATTTTAATACAGCAACAAAGGAGATTGCGAGCACCTAAATGTGCTCTTCCTCATCAATGGATTAAAGTTCTTCTGTCGAATTGCTTGAGTTTGCTATGTTTATGAAAACCACACATCTGTCAAATACAGTGGAAAAAGAGCGATTGGTGAAAGAAACACTAAATTTATAGAAAGCAGCGCAAGGAGATATATTTTGGAGAAAGCAGCGCAAGAAGATAAGTGATTGGAGAAAGCAGCATCATTTTCGTGTGAGGATTTCATACGCAATGATATTTATAAACGCAAGGGTACACTGGACTTCGCTGATTTTCGCAGGACAAGTGAATAAGGATTACATCAGTCGTCCAGAACATTGCAAGAACTCTAGAATCACCAACAAGAAAACCGCTGGTTAAGTAATGATAGAGTAAAACTGTGATTGTGTGATTTTATTGTATATGCAATATTGTTATATGTACCAATCATACTTTGTTTTCAATTAAAGTCTTAGATTTTGTTAGCTTAATCAACAGTGTATTTGTGTTGTGCATTCGTGTGAATTTGGGTAAAAGGTGATTTTGGCCTTGAGTCAGTACGACTGGTCAAAATAACAATTGGGGTTTCTTTCACTTTACCTTGTTATTTCAACTTAAAATGGACAGCAATGCTAATATTATTTCAACATTTTGAATAAAGAATAACAAAATTTAAATTTGATGGAAATCGTACATTAAGTAAAGAAACTGCTACAGCCAGTGAGTGCATGACTCTAATCAATAAAATTTTTATTATTTTATATTTATCATGGCGTCTAACGATACTTCATGATCCAGTGAATCAGGGGCTATTTTAGAAGAAAAAAGTCACTGCGCGTTAGCAAAAGTAAAATCTAAAAGATCGGCTAGCGGAGACAAGCTTGAGGGGAAGGGGTTGCTGGCAGAGGGGTTGTATCCCCTCAAGTTCTGTAAACTTTTACCAATCACGCGTTACAATCACGCTTTTTACTGACTCATTTTTGACGCTAAGGGCTGAGAGCAGAGAGCACATCACTCAGACATACCAAATTGCATTCTGAATACGAGGAATAGCCTTAACTGATATCAAATAATTTTTGAATTTTTGACATTTGCGATATAATACAAATTTTATGACAAATTATATTAAAAAATGACATTTTTGACATTAGCAATCCCCGAAGTTAAGTTTATCAATCTAATGATATGCACTTAAAGTTGAAAATTGATTCATGTCTGGTTCACTAATGTATTTCACTAATTCATTTCATTTATAATTACCTACAGCTCCATGAAAGTACACACTAGGATCATAAACGTTATTAAGTTTATGGTATTAATGGTATTGATATGCAAAAACGAATACAATCTCTGCAAAAATGAATAAAATGCGCACAGGTGCCTAAAATTGCACAAATTTATACAGGGTGAGTCAAAAAAAAGTGCAATAGAGAAAAGAATCCATTTTTATTTAAGAACCGAGTTGAACTTTTCAGGTTTTAAAACATTTTATATATGGTATATTCATCATTGACCTTGTGTGAAAAAATTAGGGAATTAGCATTTACCGTTTTGTTTTTATGACACATTTTATAGCGCTACCCAATTTTAATGTTTGTCCAAGAGACATTTCAAATTTGAATGTCAGCCCACTCTGTGTTAGGTAGATTTGGAACAACTGCTATTTTCTTAACCTCATTGGCATTAAAATAAAATGGAGCACTCAAACTGTTATTGCCCTTGGTCTTGTTTAAGGAGAAGAAACATTATTTGTTGTTATTTTCATTTTACCTTTACTTTAAAGATGTTTATTCTCTATCAAATCAAAAATATACAAATTTGTAGGCGAGTTTTTCAAATGTCAAAATGAAATGCGCGCAAATTGAAGTGGAGTGAATTTCAAAATATCCAAAAAGTTGGACATATTGGGATTAAAAAACTGGTGTTGGAGTCGAGTGAGGTATGAAGGACTTAAAGTAATGTTAGAAAGTTTGTTTGAACAGAAAAAAAGAAATTAATATAACGCAAAAACAACCTCATTTAAGTTAAAGTCAGTTTCAGATATGGTGTCTTTACCGTGCACTGTGTGCTCTCATTCAAAACACATGGTACCTCGTGGACAAATAACGAAATTGGGTATCGCAGCAAAAGGACTCATAAAAATTAAACGGTAGTCACGATTCACTTCATATTTTCACAGAAAGTGGCCATTGAGTGTAGCATTTATAGAATTTTTCAATATTGGGAAAGTTCGACCTGGTTCTTACATAAATATTGATTCTTTGCTCTATTGCAGTTTTTTTGACTCACCCTGTATCTGTAAAATATAATAATAATATAAAAATCCTTTTGATTTACTTAGAAAGGTAATAGGTTTCATTTAAAATGTCATTCCATTTAATTGAATTGTCATTTTTGAAAACTCCATAAAAGTACACAAAACCTCTTTATTAAATGTTGAATGAAATGCACACGTGTCCCTACCATCTTTTAACTTGTCGCACAGTAGCGTAAAGTTCTCACAATGTGAATGTGATAAGATTTCTGCAACTTAAGTAATGCAAAGTTGCATAAGTTGTCGGCAAATTGCATAAAAAGTTGCATACAAATTCATTACAAAAGATTAAACACACTCTTCATGAACTAAATGTCTGTAGTGCTCAACCTAGATGTTCAGTCCATAAACAGGGTGCTTATTTTCTACAAGCAATTTACAGGATGAGTCCAAAAAGTGCAAAGACTCCATCTTTGTTTTATAACCAGATTGAACTTTTAGGATTTAAAACACATGATAGTTAGCACTTGCCGTTCTGTTTTTATGACATATTTTACAGCTTTTTAATGCTTTAAGTTAAAGCCAGTTTAAGATCTGGTGTCCTTATTTCGCATTGTGTGCTCTCATTCAAATTATGGTGCCTCGTGGACAAAGAGTTAAAATGGGTATTACCGTAAAATGACTCATAAAAGTTTAAGGGTTCACTTGGTTTTTTTTTACAAGTTGTGTATGATGGTGTGGCATTTTCAATAATGGGAAAGTTCAACATGGTTCTTACGTGAATATTGATTCGTTGACCCTTTTTTTATTCACCCTGTATATACGTTTAATACCAAAATGATTTGATGTGTTTAGTTTAGCGTTGAAAGTGTTCAATTTAGTATTTACCTCTATACGTTTACCTTGTAAGCACATAGAAGAGTTTAAACCGGCTGATATCACATGCATTTAGCAAATGAAAAAACAATAAATTTTTTTAATAATTATCATATGGTTAAGCAGTGCTTTTTTCACTGATCTGGACTCCACTCTACTAATATATCGCAAACAGGCCCATA
This sequence comes from Amphiura filiformis, assembly GCF_039555335.1. Classification (NCBI taxonomy): domain Eukaryota; kingdom Metazoa; phylum Echinodermata; class Ophiuroidea; order Amphilepidida; family Amphiuridae; genus Amphiura; species Amphiura filiformis. The sequence continues at coordinate 52,787,587 of NC_092646.1, read as the reverse complement.
ACCAGGATTTATGGGGGGGGGGCTGGATTGATTTTGAAAAAGTGGACCTTTTTTTTTATAGAATTTTGACCTTTTTGGACTGGCACGGATTTTGAAAAAGTGCACTTTTTTTCCAAAATTTGGACCTTTTTTGACCAAGAAGGCTTAAAAGATTTTCGTTCGCTACGCTCGCAAACGGGACTTTTGGGGTTAAAAACGGGGATTTTTTGGGCCATTTTGGGATGGGGGCGTCATCCCAAATTTCCCCTGCAAACTGAATGTTTGACTGATCGCCACAAACTATACAATATAGGATTTCCCGACTAGATCAGACTTACTTTGTGGAGGAACTTCTCTTTAATTTCTTAGTCATTTTTCGGGCTGAAACTAGTATAGAACTATTTTAAGCACGGATTTTTATTCTCACTGCACGGATTTCTATTCTTACTGCACGAACGTGCCAGGAGGCACGTTAAAATAGCCCCTGCAGTGAATGGAAAAATGTTTGTACCCCAGGCACAAAAAGAAACTCGTCAGTTATATTCATCCTTTCTGTTCAATAACTTGATAATTTTGGATTATTCTGAAATATACATTTTTTAATATTGGACTTTGCTTTCTCATTTGACACCCTGTTCGTGAAAAACGAACAAGAATTGACCAAGATATGCGCCTGCAAAGCCTCAAACCCCAAAATCAAAAGTTGCATTTTCAACGATTTTCAATGGGAACGCATCGTTGGGCACCACGGGCCAATCAATAAAGCACACAGTGTAACAGGCACAATTGAATCGTTAAATTGCAACTTTTCATTTTGGGGTTTGAGAGTTTGGAGACGCATATCTTGGTCAATTCTTACTCAATGTTCAGGAACAGGGTGTCAAATGAGAAAGAAAAGTCCAATTAACAAAATGTATATTTCAGAATAATCCAAAATTATAAAGTTATTGAACAGCAAGGATGAATATAACTGACGAGTTTCTTTTTGTGCCTGGTGTAGTCTATAGGCATATTTCTACCTAGGCATATTTCTACAAGGTCAAAAGCCTTATCGGTATGATATTGATTGGTGGAAATAAAAACTGACATATTGATACGCTTACCTTGGGCAGTAACGCACATGGTCATCAAGACGATGCTGATGGTTAAAGCTAGCATGTTTGCTTCCAGTCTCGTTACAAAGATCTGACACAAATAGTATACTTTATGTAATACTTTTCCACTCCAAAATGCTTATTAACATGAAGACAGTTACCACCACTATAACTAGTTGATTTCCCTTAAGGTGGTATTGGAGGTATTTTCTAGAAATTACGAAATGCTTTGAGCATGTTTTAAACAGATTGAGTAGGGTTAAGTACACTGATCAACATGCCTTAATTTGCATAAGTGCTAATTAATTATACAAATATGCAAATCAGGGAGCGGCTTATATATTAGAACATTTTAAAAACACTGACCAAGTTTCAATGCAAAAGTATGCAAAATAAAAGTACGCTGAACATTTATGCATGAATTTTTAAGCTCATTAATTTTATTGATTATTGATAAAAACAATAAGCTATAAAGAAAATATAAATTGATATATTTTGAAAACCGTATCATCCGATTTGCTCTAAACAAAAGGCATATAGGTGACCCCGGAATGACGTCACAAGCCGTTGACCTCCGTTGACAACAAATCCGATTCAAAAATCAACTTGGTAGTTTTCTGTGGTTTGTCCCTTTTCAAATCGGCCACAATACTACCATTTCTATAACTTCTCGACATGGGGCCTCCAGCCAACAACAAAAATAAAGTGTGTTCAGCCAAGTAAACCTTTATTTTACCGAAATCGGCCCAGAAATTTGCTCGATTTGAGGTCAAAACAGAATGTAAACAAATTGAGTCAGCTCTGCTACAATTCTTCAACTAGTCGCTCAGCTCCACAATCTATTGTGGGTTGAAAAGCGTAAGTGTATCGTTATGTAAAATAAGTACCCGGATGGCCGGGGTCACCTATTGATAAGTGTGCTCTGCTCTACTCAATTTATCTTTTTAAAACATGCTTAGAGCACTTCCACAATACCTTCAATACCACCTTAACAAAAGTAATACTAGAAATAAGGAATTCATCGCACGAGTGCACTATCTGCGTACATATATGCTTACACGTTTTGTTACACAGCCGTGACGTTAGTCACGGCTGTGTCTTTTTTCTTACAGGTTCTTTCTTCTGTCAACCATTACATTTGCTCTAGCACTCACATGCTTACATCGATTTTGATCTTGGTCACAATGATCATTGACCGTGCCCCTATATGTCACATGAAACTCGTGGGGTCAAAGGTCACGCAGGGGTCAAAAACGTGATTTCAACTCAAAATGCATCTTCTCCTACAAATTACGTAGGACAGTGACGCCACTTGCACACATGCATTGTAATTACCCAGTGTCTATGTGGTGTACACAGATTTGGGGTCAAAGGTCATTAAGGTGTCACTTCCGGTATAAAACGAAAAACCTTCAAAAATATTTATTAGCTAAGTAAAACATAGCACAGTAACGGTATGTTCACATATGATCTGCAGTTACCCAATGTATATGTGGTATTTTTTTATTTGGGGTCAAAGCTCATTAAGGGGTTACTTCCGGTATAAAACAGAAATACATTTAAAATGCGTCTTCTTCCACAAATTATGTGGGACAGAGACGCCACTTGCACACATGAATTGTTATTACCCAGTGTATATGGGGTGTACACAGATTTTGGGTCAAATCTCATTAAGGGGTCACTTCCGGTATAAAAAGAAATACCTTTAAAATGCATCTTCTCCTACAAATTACGTAGGACAGTGACGCCACTTGCACACATGCATTGTTATTACCCAGTGTCTATGGGGTGTACACAGATTTGGGGTCAAAGGTCATTAAGGGTCACTTCCGGTATAAAACGAAAAACCTTCAAAAATTTTATTAGCTAAGAAAAACATGGGACAGTAACGGTACATTCACATATGATCTGCAGTTACCCAATGTGTATATGGTATTTTTTTATTTGGGGTCAAATGTCATTAAGGGGTCACTTCCGGTCTGAGACGAAAAACCTTCAAAATGCCCCTTTTGCCACAAGTAACATAGCAAAGTGGTGCCACGTGCACTCATGCATTGACATTAGCCAATGTCTATGGGCGTTTTCATATATTTTGGGGTCAAAGGTCATTAGGGGTCACAACACGGCTGTGTTCGTGGGCTAGACCACAGCTAAGTCTAGTTCTGTTTGTTGCCTATTGTATAATTTTTAGTTTTTTATTATTATTGTGTTTTGTCTTTTCTTTTTCAATTTTTTGTTCTGTCCTTGTTTATTCTTATTTTTCTTTCTTTTTTTCCCTCTTTTTTAAATTTTTCTTATTTTTCCTATTTCATTACAGGACTTTTTCATTCATTCACTTAATTTACATTTCTTTCGTTCGTTTATAATTTCTTTCTATCTTACTTTCCTTCTTTCTTTCTTTCTTTCTTTCTTTCTTTCTTCATGTTCTTTCTGTCTGTCTTTCTTTCTGTCTTTCATTCTTTCTTTCATTCTTTCTTTCTTTCTTTCTGTCTTTCATTCTTTCTTTCTTTCTGTCTTTCTTTCCTTCTTTCTTTCCTTCTTTCATTTTGTGTTTTAAATGTATAAAAAAAATTACAAGTCGCACGTTATCAAATCAGGTTGAAATTGTGCAGCCCGCACAGTTTTCATTGGCTGTTACTGGACAGGCAGTTTAAAAAGGTTGCAAGGTTGCCCATCCCTAGATGGATGAGGATGACACTCACAAAATGGCAGATTAATAAATAAGTTCCATGATTTCATCATCATTCCCGTTCAAATAAACTTCTTGTTTCCTTAACCCTAGAACTATTGAGCCATATTTTGTAACACGAACAACGAAGGAGAGGGTTGTTACAACCCCCTAATTTTCAATTATAAACGTCATTAGTGTACTGTTATCTTTGGTACCAATGTAAAGCTATGGGTCTTTTCTATGCAGTGATACTAAAATAAGTACAAACATATCCCACATAATGTTGCTATGACGTCATAATGTGAGGGCGCCCATGTAAATTTGGGAAATTCTGGCTATGTACAAAAGTATAGGCATAATTATTGTTTTTCGGATAAAAATTCTACAAAAATGCAATTTTCACCAACTATGACTATTTCAACATAACTAACAAGTAAAAAAGCAGTAGCTCTTGGAATAGTTTTACAAGAGCTAAATTAAAATCATTAAGGGCATGATCACATCAGGCACTTTTGATGTAGGGACGTGGAGTCGACCCTACATCGAAACCACTTCCCTGTGTAGTGTGAACACAAAGTAAGTGGATTCGACCCTACATCAACAATGTGGATCGAAACTACCTGGTTGAGGTAGTTTCGACCCTAGGAGGTGGGTTAAATTTCGTAATGTGAACGCGATAATGTGGAGTCGATCCAGATCGACTCCACATATACCGGAAGTGGCCGTGGTCGTACGGGCCGAAATGGTGAACGTCAATGGAACAAATGACGAATGGCGTACACACAGCTAGGCGCAGCGCCTACGCGAACTGCGCTTTGCGTTTTGCGTGAATGACGCGTGCTTTTGTGAATTTACGCGTGCGTAAGTTGGAACTTTATTGACTCGCGCAGTAACAAAAACCGAATAATTCCCGCCTATTAAGAGCTGATCATAGTATAGGCCTATGGTTCTGTATTCGGCGTTTTAGCCGCCACAATGTTACCGCTAATCGCTTCTCTGGGACTAGTATGCTGCGTGGTAACAGCGCTTTACTTCCGGGTCGTTCTAACATCCAGGTATGTGGATTCGCTCCACTTACGTCATAACCCACTTTCGATGTAGATTAGCTTGGTAGTGTGAACGCGAACTCAATGTGGATTCGATGTGGATCGACACCACTTCACTACCTAGGTACGAACCCACATTGTGTAATGTGAACACGCCCTAATTTTACTGTAATCCAAAAAATCCAACATTTTGGTCTAAAAATTGCCCAAGGGTACTGCTGTCCCATTTAAAAGCACAGGAAGACCACCCACAGGGTGGAGGTCACCTTTCTAGACATCCTTTCTACAAGCAGTAATGGACGCTACCAGTGCTAGCATCAATGAATATTGTTTAAAACGAATGAATAAATTCGGTATTATACACTGGTATTTGTGTAATGATTAGGGTAAACAGTACAAACAACACACATCACACCAGCGTACGAGATCAATTACTGATGCTTACCTGCCAGCCTAATATAATTTATATCATACAAGCAAGAGAAGAGACCCACGCATCGCAAACTGTAACATAGAAACATTACAAACTAGCGCATGAGATCCAATTAATGATGCTTAATTGTAATTCTTAATTAATATACAGGAGAAAGAAAAACAATGCATCGCACACTTGCCAAATTTAACATGAAATTACAATGGAAACATGATATACATATGAAGACATGAGCGCAAGAAGACCGTAAGTCCACTTGGCCCCTCAAGATGTATTCACTAAAGTTACGTATATAGTTTCTTAGGGGTTTATAATGTTTAATACATGTTCCAGGGTGAAAACATCCTGAAAGGTCCTGAACATGTATAAAACATTACCAAACTATACGAAACTATACGCAACTTTAGCTGTATACATTTTGAGGGCCAAGTGGACTTACGGTCTTCTTGCGCTCAGGTCTTCATATGCTGATAAACCAGAGAACAAACTCCAGACATATCTGCCTGTGTGGGGACTTAAAAGATATATAAGCAGTCAAGGTACTACGTAACACACCAACGTACGAGATCAATTAATGATGCTTGCCGGATTTGCCTTAATTATGACTGAATGGATAATTTGAAAATGAAACGCTAACCATTTCATGACTATATTAAGCGATACAGACTTAAAACCCTAATATGTAATTTGCTCCACACTGACGCCCTCGACTTGTCTTGAATTTCATTTTGTATGATGCGATGCCCATATTTAAACAATAGAGAACGTTTTTGTAATCTTATTGGTGGTTAGCCGTGCAATTCGGCACGTGTGAGTCGACGCAATACTCGTACGAGGCGCATAGCAACAACGGGACTGATCGATTTTAATCCCAAGGTAATTCCTTGTAAAATGTAGGATTTAATTTGATTACAATTTGGTATGATATTTTTATTTGAATTAAAGTGTTTAAGAATGAGAATAACGGCAGTGTTTTAGCCGCTAACACGGGTGACATCATTATTTTGGTGTAAAACAATTCGGCTTTGCCTCGTTGTTTTACTTAAAACAATGATGTTGCCCGTGTTATATGAGACGATAGATGTACGACAGCGGTTAAAACAATAACTTTATTCTCTAAATGGTGTACTAAAATATCATGTGAAAGACTAAACCTGGAAGGAAATAGCAATTTTCTTTTATTTACCCCATTTGTTGACTCGATATTAAAATGGGATATATGATCATTGAAAAGTAACATTTTGTGGGAAACAAATAAGAATCTATTCGCCTATTATTGTTATCGCTTTCCGGGATCGCTTTCGTGAATAATATACTACGTAGGCTTATTTTTACGCGTAGTGATATTCTACCACGATTTCTGTGTACCAGATGTTTGACATTGTGAAAAATATCACACCCACGTGGTGTTTACATCGTATTTGCCTTTGATACAGGGTGTCCCAGAATGATCTATACCGTGTTTGAAAAAAATATTACACATAATCCACGGTGTACATCTAATTTTATTACGTGCAATACAATTATTATGTGACTTTCATTGAAATAGCTTGATTCGTTTAGTCGTGTGCATTGATATTAGTGAAAATGGCATGTGTGTAATTTAACGTGCAAAGGCCCTATTATAACACATGGATACACTTTATCACCATCGTCCAGCCGTACTGTGCAATAGTGGAGAAAGCATACATTCCTTTATAGGAAATACACCGTATACTTTTATCCAAATCCATCTCTGCCGGTATTTCAAATGATGAAGCTCACACACAATAATTATCTTCAGAACTGTCACCTAGGAAAGAATAGGATAAAGTCACTCAAGCGTAACAAATACTCTATTCCTTATAAGGATTGCTTTATAACATCATAAGTAATCAATAGATATTGTCGTTTAGTGGAAGTAAGAATAGGACACAACAAAAATACATGCATAACTTTTTCCAAAAAACTTTGTTCTGAACGGTTAGTAATTTACAGATTTTCAAAATAGGTTGTTTTGTCAAAACTTCGAATTCACCATTTTCCTCAATATTCTGTAACTTCTGTTAGAAACGTTCAATTTTTGATATCTAAAATTTCGAAGAAATCTAAATATGTGTCAAACTTAGAATTTAAAAAAATACTATTCATGCCTAAAAATTCAACTTTTCCGGTATAAATCATTCTGGGACACCCTGTACCAAAATTCCCCGGTAAAACTCCCTGCTAGTCTCCGTTTGTAATGATGTCATCATGGTCATGATCATAATGCAAATTACATTTACAAGGGCTCAAACATAAACTACACCTGCTTGTAGTTAATAATAAAGTAGGTTATAACAATCTTATTTCAATACTTCCATCTTGGGTGTAGATTGGTGAGTTATTATTTTCTTAAATGACCAAATGCTTATGTCTTACTACACTTAAGAATTGGCACTATTTAACATTGCGTGAAGCTATCGACATGATGAGGATTTTGAAAACCAACTCACATAAATTAGTACGCATGTTTGTATTGAATAGGTAATAATTAATAGTTTGTTATCAATAGATTTGCCTTGGAGACGTATACTGGCGAGTTATTATCTTTTTAGATAGCCAAATGCTTATTTCTCACTAAAGTTATTAATTAATAACTTGATATTTAACTTCATGGGCAAAATTTCATACAATTGCCAAACCCACGCCACTGTGTGTTGCGAGCGACGTTTTATTTTATACTTTAAAATACTTAAGGGTACTTTTCAAGATTGTTCATGTTTTTAGAGTAGAATGCATAAGAAGGGAGTCAAGGCCAAGGGAAGCTTATTTTGGAAGTTGCACAAGACATGCTTTATAATATGTGCTTGCAATTTGCATTGTGTGAAGCTAGAAAGGTAGGTTTATTCTATTTATTTCAAGAGATGATTAGACAACACAAATCACAAAGCTTAGCCTCACTATGTCAGCCTTAAGGCTTAGCCTAGGCCTTAATCAGCCCAATGTCAATGCCTCTTATAATTAAAGACAGAGATAAAAAGAATTTATCGCGTCTGATGTTACTGTCAATTACGATCCTTGATTGGTTAACACAGGTTAATCAGCGCGTAAAAGGAAGACCGATCTATCTGGTGCTGATCGGAGAAAAGGAATAGCAGCAAATGGCGAAAAAGCAGCTTTTCTAGGCATTGTGGACATGGTGCTTTCACCAAAGAAAGTTTCCTACTATAAATACCTAACTTTTGAGATGGTTTGCATGTCGAAAGGTGCAAAATTAACAATAAGGCGGCCGGTTATAAATCCGCGTTCCGCAAGTCATCATCATCACGACACTTGTAAACAAACCGTGCTCGAATTTGATTGACAGATGACGTCAGACGCGATAAATTCTTTTTATCTCGGTCTTTAATTATAGTGCTAGTACGTTCTAGTTACTAGTAGTACTGGAACTGCTAGCCTACGCAGCTGCCAGGTCTTTGACTACGTCAGAGTGTCGCAGCATCCTAGACCTAGCGATCTGTCGCTTTGGGCAAACTGGTAGATTGGTTGATATCTCGGCTTGCTGCTGTTAACCGTAGGGGTTCCTGGTGCGACTCAAGTACAGTGCAGTAAAGTTGTTGTCACAGCAGCACAGCAGCAGAAAAGTATGAAGCCAACATTGTGCCACAGGTGTCAGTCTCCCTAGATTCTACTGCTAGCATTGGTAAATCGTTCAAATATTGCAGCTCACTGAGCTGCATCGAATGTTACTGCATTTTGCTGGCCATAAACTTTGAAGCTGAATGCATGCAAACCTAGTAAAGTTCTACGATAAACATAAACTAATTTTCCTTAGGGATTTAATACAAGTAAAGACTCTAAAAACATAATAATGATAAAAATGGGTGGGGTTTTTTTTACCAAATACTACAAATTTATTGGTCTCGTTATGAGTTTTAAAATAATGGACTCGACTGCGTCTCGTCCAAAATTTTAAAACTCATAAATCGACCAATAAATTTGTAGTATTGGGTTCAAACCATCCAATTTTGGACGTGTAAGAAATTCTAAAACCTAAGGCGTCTAAGATTTCATGGGTCAATACACTTAGGATGATTGGTTGCTTGGAATTTCTGGCCCTATGATTCGTTGGTTCAAGTCTACCGTAAAATTCTTAGACGTCTAGGATTGTATCTTCGACGTCTAAGATGGCATCTTAGGCGTGTAAGGTTAGGCGTATTATCTTAGGCGTATTTAGGTGTCAGCACGCGTGGGTTCCGCACTTGCTGACTCCTCCCCAGAGGCATGAAATCTTCCCACATCCGCCCTATTCTCTTGATCTCGCTCCAAGTGATTTTTGTTCCCACTGCAGGGTATCTGATTTAATGACATTGATGAGGTCATTCAAGAGGTGGAACAGTTTTTTATTACACGCAATCTGAGGACTTCTACAGTGGTGACATGCGCAGTGTCAAGAAACGTTGTAGTAAATGATTCACTCTTAATGGAGCCTATGTAGAGAAGTCTTAAGGACTCTGAGATCTTCTCAATATGAGGATCTCTTCAATGGCGATCTGTGTGACTTTGCTCAGTGACTATGAAAAGAAGTCGTAAAGCCTTAATGTACGATTTCCGTCAAATATAGATTTTGTTATTCTTTATGTTGAAATAATATTAGTAATAACTGACGAGAAGGGTTGCTGTCCATTTTCTGTTAAAATAACAAGGTAAAGTGAAAGAAACCCCACTGATTATTTTGGCCATTTAACACGCAGTTCTATGGGAGGACATATTATCATAATTTTTAAATTATGATAATATGTCAAACTTTAACTCTGTTGACCTACAAAGACAACAAATTTGGCCGATTCCATTACAAAATTTAAAAAAATCAGGTTTGAAAAAATTTTACCAATTTTATATTATAAGATCGTACATTATGGCTTTAGGGATCACATATCAAAATGAAGTTTCTGTTTTCAAAACTTTTCGATGCCCATTGTATTTGACCTATATTTCGCAAACTCTCTTAATTGTTCCTGCACGTACACCACTATGTGTTGCAACAGGATAATAGCATGTTATCAATATGTTTGCCTTTGGTGTAGATCGGCGTAAACTGGCGACTTATTATCTTCTTAGATAACCAAATGTTTATTTCTCATAATACAATTCCTTTGTCTTGTTTAAGCTAATTATTGTAGATATTGTTGCACAGTTTTTAGCATTTATTTTACTTGTTTGTGTACACTTATAGAATCTTTTTTGATACACCAGCTAAAGATCCCCTGGTGCTCAGTTGCAGAGACGTAACCATTTTTTTTTAGTCGGGTGGGGAGGGCAAAATAAAATTTCGGGGAAAAAACAGTTGCATCATACATATAGCGGTTTTGTGTAGAGAGACTGTGCACGGGTTTGCATTTTAGAGAGACATGTCTTCAAGCTTCCCAAAAAGGCTTTATTGGAAAGATGCGCAAAAGTCAAAATATTTTGCGCTATTTTTGCTCCCAGCCTGGGACTAAAGATACTTTTCGCTGCAAAACTAGAAATGTTGAATAAATCTTAAGGCACAAATAATTAGTGAAAGTTGCACAATGTTTTGACATTATGTGTATATCTAATAGGCGTAAGGTAGCTGATATCAACCGCTTATGTGCTTTGCGTGATATTAACAGGTTAATTATTAGTTTTGACTAAACATAAAACAAGAAACTATTTCTTACACTATCAGAGTCATGTTTGGATTGTGCATGATAATGGCCAATTTCGAACACTTATCATCGTAAATAAATAATTTTCAAACGGTAAAGCAGTCACTGCTCGCGAATTTAACTTGAGAACGCAACTTCTTGACGGCACGTTTATTTATCTGTGGGAAGTTTCGAGCGCTACAAGCGCAATTTGTTCAGCACGATTCACAGGATTTAACTTGGCGTGACACGGATCTCGATTCCACGACTGTTCAAAATTATTGATAGCCCAAAATGTTCCCAGCTTTTCCCCAACTGACTAACAACACGGAGGGCACCCTTTACGTACGCCGAACGTAAGAAAAGGAGTCCTATCTGATTGGCTAGGAATCGATCGCTAGATAGCTCAGTGATGAACTACAAACTCAAAATGTAAAGATGTGTTCAATTCTATTTAAATCAATATTCTATTATTGACGCAGAAGTTGCATAGTGTCTCGATATAGTGCATTGTATTATAGACTTGTGATTTAATATTCTATATAGTACGTGGATCTGAGCTTTATATGATTATAATTCTCAACAGTTGAATATATCACATTTTTAATGTACGATTAAAAAATCGTTATGTATAAAATGCAGCAATCGCCGCTGAGTGTATTTAATTTCCAGTTAGTGTATTAAAAACAAAACCTCGGTTTTACCTAACAACAAATCGCATTTCTTGTAATGGCAACATCATATGGGGTACTGACCATGCGCAAATCCTAAAAACGTATAGAATAGAAACTCTGTGGTATCTCATATCGTGTAAATAGTATGCTTAGCCTGAGTCGGCCTATCTTGAACAAAATCGCCATGCGTAGCTTTTGAAAAACAAGAAAATTCGCCGTAATATCACGGCAATTTTTGATGACACGAAGATATAGATTTAAATATTTATGATACTTTCATCAAAACAAATATTCAAACGATGATAGTGTGTAATATGAAAAATATAAAATTTCACTATTTTCAGTGAAAATATTGGTTTCTAAATAGATAAATGTGTATTGCTATATTTAGAACTGGTGAGATGTACAATAGTAAAGCGTCAACGGTTTACGGTGATAAAAAGTGTGATTTTGATCAATTTTACCATCCCATATAGACAAAAGTGGAATAAACATGTTTAATAATACAATAAATACATGTTCAATATGTGCTGAGGATCAGCACTTTAGTAAGAGAAATAACATTACATACATATTTCTTCTTAGATTACTGTAAACCGTTCAATAATACGTGCGGCAATAGTATAAACCGTGGACGGTTTACGGTATATAAGCCATACCACGTGCTGGGGTGTGTGTGGGGGGGGGGTGGGGTGGCTTCGGTGTGTATCGTTTTGTGAGTGGGGTGTATGTGGGGTGCAAGAGAGAGTGTGCCGATATTAATTTCTTTGATTGTAGGTCAATAGTCATATTTTTAGTGTTTTTCATATCTCAAAATGCCAGTGGTATCAAATGAAAGAGAAAGAAGCAAAAAATATATTAACAACTATTTTCCGTATACCGGTAGTGAAACTCTCCATAAGACCCGTGCAATATTCCTATTTTGTGTCCTTTTTAAATCCCAAGAAGGTATGACCCCCCCCCGAATGAAAGAGAAAAAATATATAATAAAAATAATTTTCCCATCGGGGGTGACATTTCTTATAAGACTTAAGTCGATATTCCTATTTTGGGTCTATATCTCGAAAATCGAAATTCCATGAAGGTATGACCACCTGGTGAAAGTGGTATACCGGGGTGGTATACCACAATATACTGCCAAAGACCCATGGTTCCGCTATGGTGTGGTAACCGCTCTAGTTTTATTTTACATGATAAGTAGACATGTTTTCTTACGTATAAGGTAATAACATTTTTTTCAGGAGGCAAAGCCAATCAAAATTTTATTTAACCTTAAGGGATCTAATGTCCCACAATAAATACTGTCCAAACGTTCATACCCCAGCCCTTAACCTTAATTTTATTACTTTGTTGAGCTATTAGTATCACTTGTATATTGATGTTGATGATTGATGAAAATAAAATATGAACTAGACTTAGCTGTGGTCTAACCCACGAACACAGCCGTGTTGTGACCCCTGATGACCTTTGACCCCAAAGTATATGAAAACGCCCATAGACATTGGCTAATGTCAATGCATGGGTGCACGTGGCACCACTTTGCTATGTTACTTGTGGCAGAAGGGGTATTTTGAAGGTTTTTCGTCTCAGACCGGAAGTGACCCCTTAATGACAAAAAATACCACATATGAATTGGGTAACCACAATTCATGTGTGAACATACCGTTACTGTCCTATGTTTTTCTTATCTTGAAGGTTTTTCGTTTTATACCGGAAGTGACCCCTTAATGACCTTTGACCTCAAACAAAAAAATACCACATATACATAAGGTAAACATAATTCATGTGTGCACATACCATCATTCTCCTATGTTTTTCTTAGCTTATACATTTTTTTGAAGGAATTTGGTTTTATACCGGAAGTGACCCCTTAATGACCTTTGACCTCAAATCTGCGTATGATTCATAGACACTGGGTAATAGCAATGCATATGTGCAAGTTGCGTCACCGTCCTATGTAATTTGTGGGAGAAGTAGCATTTTGAAGCTATTTCGTTTTATACCGGAAGTGACCCCTTAATGACCTTTGACCTCAAATAAAAAAATACCACATATACATTAGGTTAACATAATTCATATGTGCACATACCGTCACTCTCCTATGTTTTACTTAGCTAATAAAAATTTTTGAAGGAAATTGGTTTTATACCGGAAGTGACCCCTTAATGACCTTTGACCTCAAATATGTGTACGATTTATAGACACTGGGTAATAACAATGCATGTGTGTAAGTGGCGTTACTGTCCTACGAAATTTGTGGGAGAAGTAGCATTTTGAGTTGAAATCACGTTTTTGACCCTGTGACCCCTACGTGACCTTTGACCCCACGAAATTCATGTGACATGTAGGGGCCTGGTCAGTGATGATAGTGACTAAGTTAGGTCAAAATCGATGAATGTATGTAAATGCTAAGCAAATGTAATGGTCGGCAGAAGAAAGAAACTAGACTTAGCTGTGGTCTAAGACCACGAACACAGCCGTGTTGGGACCCCTTAATGACCTTTGACCCCAAAATCTACGAAAACCCCACAGGCATTGCCTTATGTCAATACATGTGTGCACATAGTATCACTCAGCCATATTATTTGTGACAGAAGGGAGATTTTAAATGTTTTTTGCCTTGGACCGGAAATGATCCCTTAATGACCTTTGACCCCAAATAAAAAAATTAGGTAAATATAATTCATGTGTGCACATACCGTCACTCTCCTATGTTTTTCTTAGCTAATAAAAAATTTTGAAGGAATTTCGTTTTTTACCGGAAGTAACCCCTTAATGACCTTTGACCTCAAATCTGTGTATGATTTATAGACACTGGGTAATAGCAATGCATATGTGCAAGTTGCGTCACCGTCCTATGCAATTTGTGGGAGAAGTAGCATTTTGAAGGTATTTCGTTTTATACCGGAAGTGACCCCTAATGACCTTTGACCCCAAATAAAACAATACCACATATACATTAGGTAAACATAATTCATGTGTGAACATACCGTCACTCTCCTATGTTTTTCTTAGCTAAAAAATTTTTTGAAGGAATTTCGTTTTTTACCGGAAGTGACCCCTTAATGACCTTTGACCTCAAATCTGTGTATGATTTATAGACACTGGGTAATGACAATGCATGTGTGCAAGTGGCGTTACAGTCCTGAGAAATTTGTGGGAGAAGTAGCATTTTGAGTTGAAATCACATTTTTGACCCCTGTAACCCCTACGTGACATTTGACCCCACGAATTTCATATGACATGTAGGGGGCATGGTCAGTGATGATAGTGACTAAGTAAGGTCAAAATGCTAGATCAAATGTAATGGTCGGCAGAAGAAGAAAGAAGAACTAGACTTAGCTGTGGTCTAAGACCACGAACACAGCCGTGTTGTAACCCCTTAATTACCTTTGACCCCAAAATCTACGAAAACCCCACAGGCATTGCCTTATGTCAATGCATGTGTGTACATAGTATCATTCTGCCATGTTATTTGTGACAGAAGGGACATTTTGAATGTTTTCGTCTTGGACCGGAAGTGACCCCTTAATGACCTTTGACCTCAAACAAAAAAATACCACATATACATAAGGTAAACATAATTCATGTGTGCACATACCGTCACTCTCCTATGTTTTTCTTAGCTTATAAAAATTTTTGAAGGAATTTGGTTTAATACCGGAAGTGACCCTTAATGACCTTTGACCTCAAATCTTTGTATGATTCATAGACACTGGGTAATAACAATGCATGTGTGTAAGTTGCGTCACCGTCCTATGTAATTTGTGGGAGAAGTAGCATTTTGAAGGTATTTCGTTTTATACCGGAAGTGACCCCTTAATGCCCTTTGACCTCAAACAAAAAAATACCACATATACATTAGGTCAACATAATTCATATGTGCACATACCGTCACTCTCCTATGTTTTTCTTAGCTAATACAAATTTTTGAAGGAATTTGGTTTTATACCGGAAGTGACCCCTTAATGACCTTTGACCTCAAATCTGTGTTTGATTTATAGACACTGTGTGATATCAATGCATGTGTGCAAGTGGCGTTACTGTCCTGCGAAATTTGTGGGAGAAGTAGCATTTTGAGTTGAAATCGTGTTTTTGACCCCTGTGACCCCTGCGTGACCTTTGACCCCACGAATTTCATGTGACATGTAGGGGCATGGTCAATGATGGTTGTGACTAAGTTGGGTCAAAATCGGTGCAAGCATGTGAGTGCTAGAGCAAATGTAAAGGTCGACAGAAAGTTTTCGTACGATACAAGACACAGCCGCGGCACGGCTGTGTAAAGAAAGAAAGAAAGAAAGATCCTGTAAGAAAAAAGACACAGCCGTGACTAATGTCACGGCTGTGTAAGAAGATCCTGTATGAAAAAAGAGACAGCCGTGACTAACGTCAACGGCTGTGTAATGAATGAATGAATGAATGAACCTTGTGAAAAAGCTTTTAAAGGCACACTACCGGATAATAACCCATCTATATGCTGTTATCAGATTATTTCCACATTATTCTGAATTCTGCTGTGTTGTGTTTGAGATCTTGATAAATGCAATAAAAAAAACGGAGCTACTTTATTTCGTGCGGACGTATACATTGTTAATTTTTCACTTGTTCTGTAGTTTTAACGTGACGTCACTACCAACTTTGAAGCAAACCAGAGTATATATAACAGTGCCGGTAAATTTCTTCATGTATATTACCATTTTGGAGCGTCAGATTATATATATAAATTGTACTTTATACTACGTGTGAGAGTTTTGTAACAATTGGAACAGTTTGGAAGATTAGAAGCAAGTATGCTAGTTCTAACCGTCAGCATTCTTTTGGTTTCT
Organism: Amphiura filiformis; assembly: GCF_039555335.1. Classification (NCBI taxonomy): domain Eukaryota; kingdom Metazoa; phylum Echinodermata; class Ophiuroidea; order Amphilepidida; family Amphiuridae; genus Amphiura; species Amphiura filiformis. Next base: position 52,771,234 of record NC_092646.1, on the reverse strand, counting down.
GTTGCTGCGCAAGGTAAGTGTATCAATACAGTCATCTATAATTATCTCCAACAAATTTAAATTTCTGTGCATTGATGTTTTCAGTTGAAATAGCAATAAGATGTCTAATTATATTCTCCACATTTTGATACTTAATTTTTCTGAAAATCCACGCATATTTCAAAGATGCATTTTTCAAACCTACACTGAATACCTACTGTCCACATAGAAGTACAAACCAAATCTGTGGCATCGGGGGTCGATGCTTCGCGTCACACGCACTGCGTGTTTTAAAAAAAAGCGACGCGTAAATAGCGTAGTGCGCTCAGCCAGTACAAATCGCGCAGCAGTTGGCGCGCCAAAGAAGCATTTACGCACGCATTGTACCGAAATAATTATTCTCATACCTCCAGTTTCCGAGGTCTATTTACTTTGTACTTCTATGTGGACAGACTGTACTCAATCTGCCTTAATTGATAACCGTTTCAACAACTGCGAGAATTTGTTGGGCTTTATATACAAACAGGACCGCGACACTCCGGCACTTGTTGGAAGACATATGGTACAGCAGACAGTACATGTACAATGTGATTCTCTCATTTATAATTAGGATTACGTCATTGCCAGAGCTTGTTTATTTGTTCATTAGAATGACTGACAGCGGTGGGCGGACTTATACTCTAAAAATGTGATTCTCGGATAAATTATAGGTCACTAGGTCAATTCGGACCGTCTCTTCCTCAGATCTCTATGTAGGACTCTATGGTATCTTCTCATTACACGATCGTAGTAAGACTTGGCCGGCGACGACGCTTGCGAATTGCCTGTCTTCAGCTGCGGTATAGCACGGTATAGGCAGTTTGTGGAGAGTGTCCTATCTCTATATTAAAGGATCTCTGATACAAATGAGGTATTATGAATGTGCAAAATATTTTTTGGCTCTTTTGCTATTTCAGAGTTCAACAATAATAATTATCTGATGTGTTTTTGTTTTTTCCTTAATATGAATAATTCTAAGACGATACCTGTGAGGTCAAGATTTTCTGTGTGGTATTTCTAGATTCTTCGAGTGTTTGGTTTTCAATCATTAACATTATTAGGATCCTTTAAAATGTCTATATATCAAAAAAATATATTCACAGTAACCATCTCATTTCCTTATTTATTTTAATTGTTAGGAAATATTCATATGTGTACATGTAGTTCACCTCTTGGTTACAACCTAGATGCAATAATATACACAAAAAACATTTATTGAGTAAAGTTATACATTCACTAGTTCTTGCAGTTAGTTCTTGCAGTTTGTTCTTCGCATAATTTTACCTTTGCTATCTTGGCTTTCGGGCCCCTACCTTTCATTTTAAAACAATGCCAATCACAAATCCCCCCTCGCCTGTTCTGGTAAAGTTTTATGTTTGTTTGTTTGTTTGTTTGTTAGTCTGTTTGTTTGTTTGTTTGTTTGTTTTTTGTTGTTGTTTTGTTTGTTAGTTCTCTTGGTGTTATTTTTAATCTGTTAGAGTGTGGTAACTTACTGGGGCTTCCTATAACGTTGTACAACACTGGAGAAAAGATACAATTTGAAATAATAATTGTTGTTATTTGTTGTTTCATTCTTAACTCCAGATGAATTTCGCCTTGCCGGTGGCCTTGATTCTACCGAGGGCCGTGTAGAAGTGTTTCATGACAGCATCTGGGGTACAGTATGCGATGACTACTGGGCTAGAAATGATGCCAAGGTCATATGTCGTCAACTTGGACTTCCTCATATGTCTCCAGCAGCCTTGGGGTATGCCTACTTCGGACAAGGATCTGGCACAATATGGATGGATAATGTAGAATGTTCAGGAACGGAAACAAGCTTGGACAGATGCAGCCATAATGGATGGGGAATTCACAATTGTGGACATGACGCTGATGCTAGTGTCATTTGTACTGATGGTATACAAATTATTTCCCGTAACTGAATAAGGCACCAACGATGATGATAATAATAATAATAATAATAATAGCACTAACACTAATAATAATAATAATAATAATAATAATAATAATAATAATAATAATAATAATAATAATAATAATAACACTAATAATAATAATAATAATAATAATAATAATAATAATAATAATAACACTAATAATAATACTACTACTACTAATAATAATAATAATGATAATAATAATAATAATAATAATAATAATAATAATAATAATAATGATAATAATAATAATAATAATAACACTAATAATATAAAAAATATTAATAATTAGATTACAAAAATAAGAATATGAGTAGTTTTTATCTGTTCCTGCTTCGATAACACCTCTGTCACTTTCGAAGAGATATTAGAGTGGTTTGTTGAGACATTACTCGGTGGTCACTCGATAGTTGGCCCAACAATAACTTAGAAAATATTCTTGATCCTTTACACACCTCAAAGAGTTTGCCATGATTTGCTATGGATAAGTTCTGTAGATTTAGTCCGTTGACAAAGTCAGTGACCATTGTTGAGGAGTTAAGAAGATAATTAAAGAAACGGAGTTAAGAAGATAAATAAATGCCAGAAGCTATTTAGAGGTTAATGACTGCGCATCAGTTGTTTTGAGGGTATTGTGAAATATCTAAACATTGTGCTTTGGAACCGAGGAATATCCCGAGGGGCGCAGCCCCGAGGGATTTAAAATGATACCAATTTGACATTGCGGACGGCGGTCAGCGTCCGCGTAAATTGTTCGAACGCGTAACACGTCACGTAACGCGGTTATTGTAGGGCGTACTTTTAGCTACGTCACGAGACGCGGTCATTATACTTTTTCAATGACCTGCATTTGCGTCCGCGTATTTAAAAGTTATTATCTGTGATTGGATCGCACTTGCTGCGCATATTAATGAGGTTATGAATCTATTGTGGTGGATATCCAACTTACAGTTATGTCAACATTTGGTTACTCATCCATAATAAAGGCAAATAATGATTATGTGTTTCTGTTATAATCAAATAACCGTATACATCCATCCCAAAATCTGATTGCTTTTATTATATGGGTGAATGCACAAGAAAAGAACGGGTTTCTCCATAGGGCATGTACTTAAGCCATTTTTGGAACTGGCCTAATTGGGCGAATTATCGTGTGTTCACCAGTAATGATAGGCGCCCTGTTCACTTTATAGCAAATCAAGGATGTATTGCTTGCAGATTAATTTGTTGCATTCACACGTCAATCGATACCGTGGCTGGAACGTATTATAACAACCATCAAATAAGTTTGCTATGTTCTATACTTTAAAATTTACATGAATAGCATATTAAGAATAATTACAATTGAAATGTATAATAACATAAAGTAATTACCACCCTTTAAGGAACACCCTTCAACCATTATTAAGGAACGATTAATCGTATGCCAGATGTGGGCTATGCATTTGACTCGCATTATGACACCTCATTTGTTGCAATGGTACAAATATTGATGTCGCAGCGTACATTTAAATGAAGGTAACGCAAGATTTGAAAGATTTTTGATACATGTTTATAATGTGTCGACAAGTACCTTATTTGTAGCGAGAGAAAGAAAGGAAATACAATACAAGTTTCTTGGCTTTGATTTGCGTAAATGTCATTTGTGTGCTTTGAATTATACACAGTTGACACATTTCCTCTGAGCAGAGAAAAACAAGTCACAAGATAATGGTCAAAGTTGTTCACATATGTGAGCTTTCGACAGGAAGACTCTGTTTCTTTTTCAAACTGATGGGATTGGTTTATGACTTATTGATCTTGATTGTCAAGAGATGTCTTAAGTTTTCATTTTAATGGGCATATATTTTGCTCGGACAAGTTTAACTCCATTCGAAGAGAATAATTATTGCATTACAAGTTGACACTCGTCACGTTTGCAATTTTTTATTCGTAAAAAGAGGTCCTTTTCCCGCTCGAAGCAAAATGATTTTCAAGGCAGCTGGCTGAATTACGTAAGTAAATAAAGCGGACACTATAGGGGAGAGTGGGTAATCCCGAACACTTTTTCATTTAAGCCTATAGAATAAACCATACCAATATTAAGAGTGGGTAATACCTTGAATTATAAGCACGTTCTCATTAACTAAACCTTAATTAATAATAGTACAATAGGTATGTAGCTGTCTGCAGAGTATGCAGATTACTGAAAAGCAAATCGATTTTGAAGAAAAAAAATCAACGGATCGATGGTAAATGTTTATCTTTCCAACTTTTAATATAAAAATACATGCTTCTAATCTTGCTTGTGATTTCCAGGGCCAACTAAATATCGCCTTGTTGGTGGCAACAATTATACTGAGGGTCGTGTAGAGTTACTTCTTGGTAACATTTGGGGGACAGTGTGCCATGACGGCTGGAGTAAAGCTGAAGCAAAAGTTATATGTCGCCAGCTTGGACTTCCATACAGTTTTCCAGTAGCTCTAGGTTATGCCTTTTTCGGAGAAGGAACGGGATTTATATGGATAGATAGTATAGGATGTGACGGAACTGAAACAAGTTTGGACCATTGCAGCCATAGTGAATGGGGAGTTCATGATTGTGGACATGACGATGATGCTGGTGTCATTTGCACTGACGGTATGTATGAAGTAAAGAATGAATATGATGTTGCTTCGTCAAAAGTATGAATTGTCACAATTCCGCAATTGTGACGGTTCCTACTTTTTGACAAGCTGTATCAAAAACCATGAAAATTCCGGAATTGTGACCGGAAGTTAATTTTAATTAATTATAATGAAAGAAAGGAATTTATTCCTTGAGTTCTTTCTTTTATAGTTTATTTATTTATTAATCATTTATGTATCAATTTTACTTATTTATTTGCCATTTTATTTTATTAGTGAATGTTGCGTTCATTCTTTGTCTATCAAGTTTGATCAAAATTCAAGAAAAAAGTAATTTTTTTAACTTCCTTCCTTCCGTCATAAATACATTATGTACTATGCTCGATCTTGGAACCTACATGTTCTGCAAGTAGAACAAAGAGTATCAACATTCGACATTAAAGGAAGGTGACCTGGTATATTTGGAAAATCAAATTCTTTAATACTTATCTATAACATTAAATGTCGTCCCTTTCAAACATTCATGCATAAAGAACATGTAAATGTTCCTTGTAAATGTGACTAATTCCTTATAGAATTACTGACATTTTATACAGCATGATTTTGGTAGTCTACAGTGTTTTTATTAATGATAATCATCATGATCAAATGACAGATCCTATTTTTCTCATTAACATATTGATTATAAGGAGTTCCAAATCGGTGTATTTCCGAAGATATGATCAAAAACTGTTGAATTAGTCTAAAATATGGTAAACCACATTTGAGACTAATTCGACAGTTTTTTGATGATTTCTCCGGAAGTATACCAATTTGGAACGCCAAATTTCAGCATGTTAATGAGAAAAATATAAGCTTTTAATACCTGATGCCAAAATCTGCATTTTGATGGGGTAAAGTGAGGGGATGAGGTTGTCAATCAGGTCACCCACCTTTAAGTAGCGCGTTCTGGCTGGGTGTGGCTGGGAAGTACAATAAGATCCAACTGCGTGTGTTAGGGACTTTAATGCACTTATGGGGTATGTATATAATAGATATTCTGCTTGATGACACTGAGGTTTTAGAATTATTGAAACTTGGTATTTTGTTAGGGATACAAAATACCCAATGCTTAAATCACCTCTTTCATCCCAAGAGGTTCACTGTAGACTTGGAGAAAACTGGAATAATCCTTCCCCCCATCCAGGACACGTGCCTCCTTGTTCCTAAATACACCACTGGACTGATGTATAGCCTGATTCCTAGTGCTGTTCCACTTACATTGACTTCAGCATGTCGACAGAAGAGTAGATCCCTCTTTGTAAAAGATGCGCACTTTGTCGTAATCCAAAACATTGGCTACGCAAAACAAATAACTGGTTCGTAAGTTTCCTTCTTTGAAGGCACGTAAATGTAATCACATTGAAAAGCCCAATACAACACTTCCATACATCTGTCCCGAAAATATCTTCCTTATCGCCTTTGTAGTAAACTACAATATCTTCAGGAAGCAGGACTGCGATGCAGTTGTCCCCACTTATTTTGACAGTTGCGTTGAATCAAAACACCAGACTTCAGCAAGTCGACAGAAGAATATATATTCCTTTCTTGGAAGAAGTACGTTCTTGGACGTATTCTAGATCTTCTCCGACAACACTGGCAAATAGTAGTACTTTGACTACATAAAGTATTTCTGGTTTGCAATTTCCTTTCTTTGAAGGAATTGGACTGTAAGCATATTAGCTAGCTAGCCCAGATCAACACTATCAACTGTGAAGAAATACGAGGGGCAGTCAGTATGTTTTAAGAGTTGACTCGTGACGTCATTTGTGGATCGTTTTCATGGCATTTCTCAATGATTACATAAACACTGTACCTTTGTCTTTCAAACAACACATGTAAAAATTATATCACACACATAATTACATAACAGCATTAGCATAAAATCAATGGTCTAGAGTCACCTGGTGAAATTGTGTCGTTTTTGTTAAGGGAAATAAGAGGCTGGAATGAGGTATTGTTGTATTTTCTATATTTTCTCAGGAATTAAAGCATGGAGAATGCTGCCTTTTGGAACAGTAATAGAACACAAACTACCAGTTTATTAAACCATGTTTGTTGGGCTGTAAAGGTTTTTAGTTTATTTAAAATGCGTGGTCAAATTTTGTGTCTTTTTTATGACAAAAACAAGGCTTTTCTTTCTTTAAAAATCTTGATATTGCCAAAAATAGCAAACGTGGAAATTTAAATTTTTTTGCCAGTTCTGTTGACTAATCTCCAAACATTTAAACGGGAGTCTCCCTAGAAAACATTTGAATCCGTGATTAAAATATAACTGTTATTGTACCATTGTTACATTTATACAAAAAGTAGTGGTACAAAGAGAGAGGCCATCGTGTGAACGAGAAATTTATTTTTAAAACTTTTCTGTTCATTTCAGGTTGAGATCATCAATAAAAATTCATATGAATATTTAAATTACAATTTTCATAGCATTTTGTAATATTTTAGGCCCTATTTACATGGAATTTAGCCATTTTCGTGCATTTCCACCATGTTGTATCGGTCATCCCACCTGCGCATGCGCAGATTGTTGTTTCATTTGCACCAGTTATCATCGCACTGAGTACCAGCTCTCACACGTGACCAGTCATTATATTTTAGTCTGTTTCATTTTGGAGATAATTAATGTCATTTGTAATAACTGCCTTTTCATTTTCGCCATTTTTGCAGAATAATTTTGCTTCCATTCAAGGCCTAAAGTTGTTGAAGTTTACAGACGTCCCATTTCCACCAAAGTTTAATGGCAAGTCTCATATTTTACCAAATGCAAACGGAGGACCTAGTGTTTATTCCTGCCCAAAACTAGCCATATGCACCTTGTACATTTGCTGTTTTCAGACATTGTAAACACGTGTTTTTTCTGTAATTTAAAAGGCCCGCCTTTTTGCGTGATTTGGCAGTGTCCCTAGTATATTGATTTTATGCTAATGCTGTTACGTAATCATGTGTATGATATAATTTTCACATGTGTTGTTTGAAAGACAAGGTACAGTGTTTATGTAATCATTGAGATATGCCATGAAAACAATCCACATATGACGTCACGAGTCAACTCTTAAAACATACTGACTGCCCCTCGTATGTTTACCTTTTCTTATATATCAGGCCCTGGGAAATCCCAAGTATTAATACACATGATGAGAACTTGGAAATTCCCAAGCCTTAATTATAACATTAACCTTTCTCATTACTCATTACATCACTTCCTGAGGGGAAATCCCATTACATCACTTCCTGAGGGGAATCCCATATATGATGTCATCTTTACTTTACAATCTCTAGGGGTATTCCCATATGATCCAAAATTAGAAATGATTCAATTTGTTTTTGATCAAGTTGATGCAAGAAAGGGGAATCCCTAAAATGTCTCATAAAATATATTTTAATTGTAAACAAAGATAATCAAATTAAATTACTCAGGGCACATCACAATTGACAATACATGGATAAATTCACACAACAGTAAATCGGAAACCGTTCTAGTAGCACATTTACTGACAGTGGACATACCTACTAAAATAATCTTACTTGTGATTTCCAGGGCCAACTGAATATCGCCTTGTTGGTGGCAACAATTATACTGAGGGTCGTGTAGAGTTACTTCTTGGTAACATTTGGGGGACAGTGTGCCATGACGGCTGGAGTAAAGCTGAAGCAAAAGTTATATGTCGCCAGCTTGGACTTCCATACAGTTTTCCAGTAGCTCTAGGTTATGCCTTTTCGGAGAAGGAACGGGATTTATATGGATAGATAGTATAGGATGTGACGGAACTGAAACAAGTTTGGACCATTGCAGCCATAGTGAATGGGGAGTTCATAATTGTGGACATGACGATGATGCTGGTGTCATTTGCACTGACGGTATGTATGAAGTAAAGAATGAATATGATGTTGCTTCCTCAAAAGTATGAATTGTCACGATTCCGCAATTGTGACGGTTCCTACTTTTTGACAAGCTGTATCAAAAACCATGAAAATTCCGGAATTGTGACCGGAAGTTAATTTTAATTAATTATAATGAAAGAAAGGAATTTATTCCTTGAGTTCTTTCTTTTATAGTTTATTTATTTATTAATCATTAATGTATCAATTTTACTTATTTATTTGCCATTTTATTTTATTAGTGAATGTTGCGTTCATTCTTTGTCTATCAAGTTTGATCAAAATTCAAGAAAAAAGTAAGAATTTTTTTAACTTCCTTCCTTCCGTCATAAATACATTATGTACTATGCTCGATCTTGGAACCTACATGTTCTGCAAGTAGAACAAAGAGTATCAACATTCGACATTAAAGGAAGGTGACCTGGTATATTTGGAAAATCAAATTCGTTAATACTTATCTATAACATTAAATGTCGTCCCTTTTAAACATTCATGCATAAATAACATGTAAATGTTCCTTGTAAATGTGACTAATTCCTTATAGAATTACTGACATTTTATACAGCATGATTTTGGTAGTCTACAGTGTTTTTATTAATGATAATCATCATGATCAAATGACAGATCCTATTTTTCTCATTAACATATTGATTATAAGGAGTTCCAAATCGGTGTATTTCCGAAGATATGATCAAAAAACTGTTGAATTAGTCTAAAATATGGTATACCACATTTGAGACTAATTCGACAGTTTTTTGATGATTTCTCCGGAAGTATACCAATTTGGAACGCCAAATTTCAGCATGTTAATGAGAAAAATATAAGCTTTTAATACCTGATGCCAAAATCTGCATTTTGATGGGGTAAAGTGAGGGGATGAGGTTGTCAATCAGGTCACCCACCTTTAAGTAGCGCGTTCTGGCTGGGTGGCTGGGAAGTACAATAAGATCCAACTGCGTGTGTTAGGGACTTTAATGCACTTATGGGGTATGTATATAATAGATATTCTGCTTGATGACACTGAGGTTTTAGAATTATTGAAACTTGGTATTTTGTTAGGGATACAAAATACCCAATGCTTAAATCACCTCTTTCATCCCAAGAGGTTCACTGTAGACTTGGAGAAAACTGGAATAATCCTTCCCCCCATCCAGGACACGTGCCCTCCCTTGTTCCTAAATACACCACTGGACTGATGTATAGCCTGATTCCTAGTGCTGTTCCACTTACATTGACTTCAGCATGTCGACAGAAGAGTAGATCCCTCTTTGTAAAAGATGCGCACTTTGTCGTAATCCAAAACATTGGCTACGCAAAACAAATAACTGGTTCGTAAGTTTCCTTCTTTGAAGGCACGTAAATGTAATCACATTGAAAAGCCCAATACAACACTTCCATACATCTGTTCCGAAAATATCTTCCTTATCGCCTTTGTAGTTAACTACATTGTAGCAAACTGGAAAGTCCCCATTCTAATTCTTTTGCATTCATATTTGGCAACAGGGTGTTTCACATGGAGCAATATAATGACCATTTTTTGTTATCTTTTCTGTTTTTTAAAGGACCAACTGAATATCGCCTTGTTGGTGGCAACAATTATACTGAGGGGCGTGTTGAGCTACTACTAGGTAACATATGGGGGACAGTGTGTGATGACGGCTGGAGTGCAGCTGAAGCAAAAGTTATATGTCGCCAGCTTGGACTTCCATACACTTCTCCAGTAGCTCTAAGTCGTGCCTTTTTCTTAGAAGGTGCGGGATTTATATGGATAGATAGTATAGGCTGTGACGGAACTGAAACAAGTTTGGACCATTGCAGCCATAGTGAATGGGGAGTTCATAATTGTGGACACGACGATGATGCTGGTGTCATTTGCACTGACGGTATGTATGTATGAAGTAAAGATTATTACGGTGAATTTGACAATGAAAACTGACAAATAAATAAACATAATAATTATTAAGATTAAACAATAATGCCTAGATACATTCATATGAATAAGTGAATTGATTAATTAATTGTAATAAATGAAAGGAGTTTGTTCCTTTGTGTCTTTCTTTCATACAAACAAGGGAGGACGCCTACGCATCATACGCTAAAACATATAACACTGGAATAGCACATAATATATCGATATAGGGGGGAAAGAATCACGTATCGCACACTAGTTCAAATGGAAACATATGCATAGGCAGATAAAGCAGAGCAAATACTCCGGACATACCTGCCGCGCCTGTGCGGGGACATGAACCCCAGACCTCTCGCTTGCAGGGCGATCGCTCTAACCACTGAGCTACATTTATTTATCATTCTTTAACACTTGAGAACGTTCCTGCAATCTTATTGGTTCTTACCCGTGTGATATGACATGATATCACACAGGTCAGCGAGTGCGCATCGATGCGATGCGCGTACTCGCTATTTGAACCAATCGGAGGAGTATAGGAACAGCGGGTCTGATCGATTTTTAAGCACTAGGTAATTCCTTGTAAAATGCAAGATTTAGTTTGATTAAAATTTGTAATACTTATGATGTTTTTATTTGAATTGAAATGTTTAAGAATGAGAATAAAGATATTGTTTTTAGCCGCTGTCGTGCATCTGTCGTCTCATATGTGAGTGGACGCGGCGAATCAGCCGTAAACTCCGCAAATTGTATTCTGAGTTAAAGTGTAAAATGTATGTGAAGGTCGTATTCATAGGTGTATCAATTCGTTGCGACAAGTATCTTATAAACGCTGTTTAAATCAATCAATAATACTACTGCTGAAGAGGATAATAAGGGTCTTTTTATCTTTTCAGTTTCCGTAAGTCTTTTGTTCAGATACGAAAACGCAAGGGATTCAGTAAGTTACTGTAATCTGATTTCATTGTTAACTCTGAAGTACCAATCAGCTTATTTCAATAGAGGTGATTGCTTATGTCAATAAAACCGGGAGAGAAAAGATAATGATAACACCAGTGTTTTTAATGGCCTAGCGCCCTCTTGGTAAATTGATCTACATTAATTTGACAAAATGCATGCCAATCCGAATGACAAAGTCCACTTTTTTCTGTAAAAACGTTGCAAATAAGCCCTAAAATCACAAAAGGTCCGCTTATGAGCCTGTCGAACCCCAAAGCACTTGTGCCCCCCCCCCTTGATCAGTCTCCCCACTCCCTCCCCAGTCCCTACTCTCTCCTCTCGAGTTCTTCTCTTTCTAGTCTTTCAGTCTCTCCCTCTCCTCTCTTTCTTCCTCACCCCTCCCACTCTCACTTGTTCAGTTTCAAGTATTTCCCTCCAACCCTCCCTCCCTCCCTCCCTCACTCTCCATCCGTTGCGAAATTTATCAGTATGATCCATGACTGAAAATAAGCTCTGCAAAAATAACATTTAAAATAAACCCGAGCCTTACATAGAGCATGTTTATAGTGAGACAATCTTTCCGTTATTTAGCTAAACTACCGCGTAGTCTAGATTTGCAATGGTTAGTAAAACATAAACAAATATAGACTGCGTGGCAGTCCAGCTAAATACCGCATAATCTGGTACGAATGAATAGAATACATTATCTTTGCTCCAGTGCAATTCTTTTGTATTGCATTTCAATATAAAACATGTTTACCAAATCACCACTTGTACGCGCCTCATTGGGAGATATTTGACTATTTTAGACGCTCGTTTCATCGCCAATATGAAAGACTTTTGCTTATAACTTGGCAACATGGTTAGTATATATTTCAATGCAAGACTATTTTTAGGAGCCACTTACGTCTAGGCGTAAGTGCATATACACCAAACACAAGTCAATTGAAGCCGTACAATTTCCCGTGAATTTAGGACCGTAAAATTTAGACTCTTCTTTTGTCTAGATTAGTACCCAACCGCACATCTCAAGATTTTATGTAAAAAATCAATATAACTTACCAAAACGAAAACTGAAATTCAAATTTTCAGTAACTAACAAAAGGCTAGAATAAAAATTGGTTACACCTGGGAGACTACCACTTCAGAATAACAATAACTTACAAAAACGGATACGGTTACGGAAACAGAAACTGAAAAGATAAAACGACGGTAAGGGTCTTTTTATCTTTTCAGTTTCCGTAAGTATATTGTTCAGATACGAAAACGCAAGTGATTCAGTAAGTTTACTGTAATCTGACTTCATTGTTACCTTTAAAGTACCAATCAGCTTATTTCAATAGAAGCAGATGCCTATGTCAATAAAAGCGGGAGAGACAAGACCGATGTTTTTAATGGTCTAGCGCCCTCTCGTCTTTGCATTGCTAAATTGATCTATATTAATTTGACAAATTGTATTCCAATCCGAATGATAATGTCCACTTTTTTTCTGTAAAAACGTTGAAAATAAGCCCTTAAATCACAAAAGGTCTGCTTATGAGCCTGACGCGCCCCAATGCACTTGTGCAGGGCCACAGTGTCGCACTTCCCTCGTATCAATGTTTTATCTCCCTATTTTGCTTCCTCCTGCCCCCCCCCATGATCAGGCTCCCCACTCCCTCCCCGGTCCCTACTCTCTCCTCTGGAGCTTTCTCTTTCTAGTCTTTCCGTCTATCCCTCTCCTCTCTTTCTTCCTCACCCCCTCCCACTCTTACTTGTGCAGTCTCAAGTATCTCCCCTCCCTCCCCCTCCCTTGCGAAATGTATCAGTATGATCCATGACTGAAAATAAGCTCTGCAAAAATAAACATTTAAAATAAACCCGAGTCTTGCATATAGGCCCAACCAATTATCAGATTAGCTTGCCATTGGTACGAATGAATAGAATACATTATCTTTGCTCCAATGCAATTCTTGTTTTGTATTGCATTTCAATATAAAACATGATTACCAAATCACCACTTGTACGCGCCTCATTGGGAGATATTTGACTATTTCAGACGCTCGTTTCATCGCCAATATGAAAGACTTTTGCTTATAACTTGGCAACATGGTTAGTATATATTTCAATGCAAGACAATTTTTACGAGCCACTTACGTCTAGGCGTAAGTGCATATACACCAAACACAAGTCAATTGAAGCCGTACAGTTTACCGCGAATTTTGGACCGTAAAATTTAGACTCTTCTTTTGTCTAGATTAGCACCCAACCGCACATCTCAAGGTTTTATGTATATAAACAAGATATTCCTGAAAAAAATTGGTGTCAGTTCCAATTTACAATGTAATTATTATTTGAATGTAATGTTAAAGATGGTTCCGAAAAATGGCCAAAAGCAATTCGACAAATAAAAAAATAGGCAAACGTGGTGACTAATTTGCATATCTTGCGACAAAAATTGCATCGGATCTTACGACTGCCGCTTACCACAACCTCATCAAGTTACATCCCTATACGCCTCACCAGTTCTTCGAAATGGCAAAAAAACCAAAAAAAACAAACCCAAAAACAATTTTTAAGTTAAATATGCAAATTAGCTACCTAATTTGCGCCAATTGCATCAAGTCTTAGGGCAGCCACTTACCACCACCCTACCAAGTTATACCCCAATACACCTCACCAGCTCCGTGAAACTGCCGCTTACCATGCTTACCACAACCTCATCAAGTTATATCCCTATACACCTCACCAGTCTTCGAAATGGCAAAAAAACAACCAAAAAAACAATTTTTAAGTTAAATATGCAAATTAGCTACTTAATTTGCATATTTTGCGCCAAACAATGCATCAAGTCTTAGGGCAGCCACTTACCACCACCCTACCAAGTTACACCCAGATACACCTCACCAGCTCTGAGAAACTAACCTGGAAGCCAAAGGCATTTAAAAACAAAGTTCACACAATACAAATGTATAAGACCCCATTATAGCATAAGGCAATTTATAAGTCATTTTAAATGATTTTAAATGTGACGTATACAATTTGTCTATAACACAGGGAGATATAAAATGTAGGGATTTGGGTACTTTTTGTTCAATTTTCACAGAAATTGAACGATTTTGGCCTATGTTTTTGTTTGTCTGTTTACCCCTGGGTCGCTGAAACAAAGGATTATATTAATTAAATCACCTAATTTATAATTAATAAAGGACAAAGAAAGATAAAAGCAAAATTATGCTTCATTTAGTTAAAACAATAGTAACATCCCTGTTGTGTACAAAAATATAACTCTATACGACAATGCATATCAGGATCAATTCATGGACTAAGTGCACAGGGAAATGTTGAGTATGTAAATTAAATGGAACAGCCAAAATGCCAATGGGTATGTAATTTAACTAGAACAGCCTTAAATTGTTATCGATATTAATATTGACGTCACAGATTCGATTTGTCACGTGATCGTCAAACCTGTACTAAAGGTGTCAGTTCTGCAGGAACTGACACTAAAATCAATGTAACTTACCAAAACGAAAACTGAAATTCACGAGCTTCAAATTTTCAGTAACTAACAAAAGGCTAGAATAAAAGATTGGTCACACCTAGGAGAGTACCACTTCAGAATAACAATGACTTACAAAAACTATTACGGATACGGAAACAGAAACTGAAAAGATAAAACGACGGTAAGCTTCTACCTATTTCTATAGAATAGTTCTTGACTTTGTTTGCTTTGGCTAAATCCTGTTCAAGTGGTAGATAACAAAGCATTGTATTTTGTCTAGGTATGTATAATCAACAATGAACAATGAAACGATATTTCTGAACCTCGTCGTTGACTTGGGGATGATTTGAAATGACCGCCAATTATGACTGTTGGATATTTATTACCAGAAATGTAGAAAAGAGACACATGTAGAACCGATAAAAATACAATTTTGTCGAAGGAACAGAGTTCAACAAATCATAACCCCGCTTTTGGATATCGTTTGAAGTCAAATGATATACCATTTTAAAGCTTATGTTATATATTTTCTAAACACGAAATAAAACAAAATGGACCGGGGCCAACTTTACGGCTGATTCGCCGCGTCCAGTCACATATAACATGGGTGTCGCCCGTGTTATATGAGACGATAGATGCACTCCAGTGGTTAAAACAATACCTTTATTCTCTAAATTTTGACTATGTATTTGTCCATTTCTTTTTATTAGAGCACTTTGCGTTTCTTCTTTATATAACTAGTTTGGTCAAATGGAATGCAATGAACACATGTGCTATATTTTTTCTGGTTTTTAAAGGGCCAACAGAATATCGCCTTGTTGGTGGAAACAATACTACTGAGGGCCGAGTTGAGCTACTTCTAGGAAACAGATGGGGCACAGTGTGCGATGACTACTGGAGTGAAGCTGAGGCAAAAGTTATATGTCGCCAGCTAGGACTTCCATGCAGTTCTCCAATAGCTCTAGGTCGTGCCTTTTTCTTAGAAGGATCTGGATTTATATGGGCAGATGAAGTAGGATGTGACGGATCTGAGACAAGTTTGGACCAATGCAGCCATAGTGAATGGGGAGTTCATAATTGTGGACATGACGATGATGCTAGTGTCATTTGCACTGACGGTATGTATGAAGTAAAGATTGAATAGGATGTTGCTTCGTCAAAAGTATGAATTGCCATAATTCAGGAATTGTGACAGGTCCTATATACTTTTGACAAGCTGCATCAAAAACACAGGAACTGTGCAAATTCTGAAATTGAGACCTTTGACACCGTTATATTTTTGGAATGATGAATATTCGTTTCATTTGACACGACACAGGTCCGATTTTTTTTAAAAGCTACATTCTTCTTACTTCTTACTGTCACAAAATAATAAACTTGTATTCTATATGGTGACACTGAGGTTTTAGAATTAATTTAATTGGTAATATATCTTACTACGGGTAGTAAAAACCCAATGCCAAAATCACCTCTTCCAAGTTCACGCAAATATACACAACAATACAAAACGTCCCAAAATTTCAGAATTTGTAAGTGAATTAGCGAGCAAAGAAAAAGGTCCAAATATTGGGAAGAAAGTACACTTTTTCAAAATCAGCCCCCCATGAAATCCTGCGTACGGGCCAGCTGCATGTAAGAAAAAATCTAGGATAACAATCACTGCTTTAGGATTACAACAAGGTCATGACAATCTTTATAATAGTGATACTCAACCAAAAATCTTGTTCTTTGTGCTAATCCGTTTCTCTGAAGTATTATCCAAACCTAGATCCAATGAATTCCACTGACTTGGAGATAGCTTGCTTAATTCTTTGCCATCATTTGCCCTCCTAAGACGGCGCCCAGTGTATGTGCCCTCCCTTACCTCTAGCTGCCCCACTGGACTAAAGTATAACCTTTATTCAAACTTGTCCGGCGAAGACCACTGTTGACTTGAGTATTACAAAATCTTTGCACAGATAATCATGATAATTTCCAAAACGGTGCTATTTCACCACTCACTCGCTTTCTTCAGGAACATATTCATAGTGTTGTTTCATTAAAATGACGGTTCATAAACCAGAGCATGTCGACGGAAGAAGAAATCCCTTTTTGTGAAAGATGTGTACTTTTTCGTACTCCAAATCTTCTTCGTTCTAGATGGATTAGTAGCACATTGGCTACGCGAAACAAATGACTGGTTTGCAAGTACCCTTCTGTAGGCACGTAAATGTAATCACATTGAACAGCCGAATATATTCCATACATTTGTCCCGAAAATATTTTACTTCGCGCCTTTGTAGCAAACTACATTGTAGTAAACTGGAAAGTCCACATTCTAATGATATCGAATTCTATTATATTCATATTTAGTAACCGGGTTCTTCATATGATGCAATGCAATGATCATATTGTGTTGTATTTTTTTTCTGGTTTTTAAAGGGCCAACAGAATATCGCCTTGTTGGTGGAAACAATACTACTGAGGGCCGAGTTGAGCTACTTCTTGGTAACAGATGGGGCACAGTGTGCGATGACTACTGGAGTGCAGCTGAGGCAAAAGTTATATGCCGCCAGCTTGAACTTCCATACAGCTCTCCAGTAGCTCTAGGTCATGCCTTTTTCTTAGAAGGTACGGGATTTATATGGGCAGATGAAGTAGGATGTGACGGATCTGAGACAAGTTTGGACCAATGCAGCCATAGTGAATGGGGAGTTCATAATTGTGGACATGACGATGATGCTAGTGTCATTTGCACTGACGGTATGTATGAAGTAAAGATTTAATAGCATGTTGCTTCGTCAAAAGTATGAATTGCCATAATTCAGGAATTGTGACAGGTCCTATATACTTTTGACAAGCTGTATCATAAACACAGGAACTGTGAAAAATCTGAAATTGTGACCTTTGACACCGTCATATTTTTGGAATGATGATTATTCGTTTCATTTGACACGACACAGGACGATTTTTTTTTATTTCTTTACGCCATCAAACTTTGAAAAGCTACATTCTTCTTACTTCCTACTGTCACAAAATAGAAAACTTGTATTCTATATGGTGACACTGAGGCTTTAGAATTAATTTAATTGGTAATATATCTTACCACGGGTAGTAAATACCCAATGCCAAAATCACCTCTTCCAAGTTCACGCAAATATACACAACAATACAAAAAGTTCCAAAATATCAGAATTTGCGAGTGTTTAGCGAGCAAAAAAATCAGGTTTTTACGGTTTTTTGGACAAAAAAGGTCCAAATGTTGGGAAGAAAGTCACTTTTCAGAAAATTGCCCCCCCTGAAAAAAAGTCCACTTTTTCCAAATCAGCACCCCCAATGAAATCCTGCGTACGGGCCTGCATGTAAGAAAAAAAATCTAGGATAACAATCACTGCTTTAGGATTACAACAAGGTCATGACAATCTTTATAATAGTGATACTCAACCAAAAATATTGTTCTTTGTGCTGATCGGTTTCTCTGAAGTATTAACCAAACCTAGATCCTATGAATTGCACTGTAGACTTGGAGATAGCTTGCTTAATTCTTTGCCATCATTTGCCCTCCTAAGACGGCGCCCAGTGTATGTGCCCTCCCTTACCTCTAGCTGCCCCACTGGACTAAAGTATAACCTTTATTCAAACTTGTCCGGCGAAGATCACTGTTGACTTGAGTATTACAAAATCTTTGCACAGATAATCATGATAATTTCCAAAACGGTGCTATTTCACCACTCACTCGCTTTCTTCAGGAACATATTCATAGTGTTGTTTCATTAAAATGACGGTTCATAAACCAGAGAATGTCGACGGAAGAAGAAATACCTTTTTGTGAAAGATGCGTACTTTTTTGTACTCCAAATCTCCTTCGTTCTAGACGGATTAGTAGCACATTGGCTACGCGAAACAAATGACTGGTTTGCAAGTACCCTTCTTTGGGCACGTAAATGTAATCACATTGAACAGCCGAATTCATTCCATACATTTGTCCCGAAAATATTTTACTTTGCGCCTTTGTAGCATAAACTGCATGCATAAAGTCCGCATTCTAATAATATCGAATTCTATTACATTCATATTTAGTAACCGGGTGCTTCATATGATGCAATGCAATGATCATATTGTGTTGTATTTTTTCTGGTTTTTAAAGGGCCAACTGAATATCGTCTTGTTGGTGGCAACAATCCTACTGAGGGTCGAGTTGAGTTACTTCTTGGTAACAGATGGGGGACAGTGTGCGATGACTACTGGGGTGCGAATGATGCTAAAGTTATATGTCGCCAGCTTGGACTTCCATACAGTTCTCCAATAGCTTTTGGTTATGCCTTTTTCGGAGAAGGTTCTGGATTTATATGGGCGGATGATGTAGGGTGTGATGGAACTGAAACCAGTTTGGACCAATGCAGCCATAGTGAATGGGGAGTTCATAATTGTGGCCACAACGATGATGCTGGTGTCATTTGTACTGACGGTATGTATCAATGCATATTCATAACCTCATTAATAAACGCGATGCGTGCGATCCAATCATATTTTATTATTTGTGAAAACGCGAACGCAAATCGAGGTCATTAATATCTCACAATTGACCGCAAAATGCGTAATTGTTCCAATGTCGCACACAATTGACTTCTGCGTGCGCCGTATTGTGCCTCCAACGAACTGCGCGCGCGCTGGCTGCCGTATTTGGATTGCGCGCTACCATATTTGCACAGATTCTGATACGCACTTTTGTTATTGGTCGTTTTGTTTTAGCCTGATCGATTTTGGGAAAGGGAAGATGTAAAATTGTTTATTTTACAAACTTTTGAGGAAAATTTTGTGTTATTTTTTAAGTTAAAAGATCAAAGTGACGGTTATGAATGAGGTTAATAACTTTGCATCGGTTATATGTCGGGCATTGTGAAAAATTTTGCTTTGGACCTCGGAATATCCCTCGGTTCCAAAGGCAAAATGTTTAGATTTTTCACAATGCCCTCCAAATAACCGATGCGCAGTTATTAACCTCTAAATAATGTTTGACCCTTGTTGACATTCATTAATTCATTTTCATTCATTTTATTTTTCACTCATCAAATAACAAAAATAGAATACATACAATGAACGAATTCAAGGAAAGGCCAAGAAGAGGTCTGAAGGTCTATGATCTCTTGTTTGGTTAATTCATCATTTGACATGGCAGCAGATTGTCATTTCAATGAAGAGGTCACTGTAAGCTGTCATATCTTGATATGAATTAACCTAAAAACATTTTATTTAAATAACAGTAAACAATGTTGTTGACCGACTACAATAATTTTTATTTATTTCACCCATGATATTTTATTACCTAGGCGTGAGAGTTGATAGTTCTGGTTTACGAATTTTCCATTATAAGGCCTATATAATAATCCTAACACCTAAAAATCTTACAAAATCTTACAAGGAAAACCACTGTGCATGCATGCATTCCACGTGATGTGATGGCATTGCGCAATCACCGTAAGTCATTTGTGGGCACCAAGTCGCTGGCCGAGCAAGCAACTCCCCCGTGACATGAGGTCGGTCATCGTGTGCGTGGCACCGAGGGGTCCCAGGGTCAATTCCCGGGGGTACCAAGTGAAATCTTTCTTCATCTTCTCTCCTTTTTCGTTCCTTCTCTGCCTTCCGATAGCAAAAAAACATGTTCCTCGTTAGGGTTCATGTTTATTTGCGGTTACTTTTAAGTACCCGCAAAATATTTACTTGATGTTTTTAGGCCCAGCACAATATCGCCAATCTTTCTTCATCTTCTCTCCTTTTTCGTTCCTTCTCTGCCTTCCGATAGCAAAAAAGCATGTTCCTTGTTTGGGTTAATGTTTATTTGCGGTTACTTAATATTTACTTGATGTTTTAGGTCCAGCACAATATCGCCAATCTTTCTTCATCTTCTCTCCTTTTTCGTTCCTTCTCTGCCTTCCGATAGCAAAAAAGCATGTTCCTTGTTAGGGTTAATGTTTATTTGCGGTTACTTAATATTTACTTGATGTTTTTAGGTCCAGCACAATATCGCCAATCTTTTTTCATCTTCTCTCCTTTTTCGTTTCTTCTCTGCCTTCTGATAGCAAAAAAAACATGTTCCTTGTTTGGGTTAATGTTTATTTGCGGTTACTTAATATTTACTTGATGTTTTAGGTTCAGCACAATATCGCCAATCTTTCTTCATCTTCTCTCCTTTTTCGTTCCTTCTCTGCCTTCCGATAGCAAAAAAGCATGTTCCTTGTTAGGGTTAATGTTTATTTGCGGTCACTTAATATTTACTTGATGTTTTAGGTCCAGCACAATATCGACTAGTCGGTGGAAATCAACCTAATGAGGGTCGAGTTGAAATTCGTTTTGGCAGCGTCTGGGGTACTGTGTGTCATGACTACTGGGGTATCAATGAAGCAACGGTAGTATGTCGCCAGCTTGGACTTCCACATGATTCTCCAGTAGCTGTTGGGAATGCACACTTTGGTCAAGGAGATGGACCAATCTGGATGGATGATGTTGGATGTGCAGGGCCTGAACAGACATTGGGCGATTGCACTCATCGTGGATGGGGAATACACAATTGTGGACACAATGAAGACGCTGGTGTCATTTGTGCTGGTGGTATGTATCCAAAAATAATTCAGTTTTGTAAGATGCTATGGGGTATCAACCACCATTCCTATTAGCAGTACCTAAATGATACCTAAGAGGATTTCCTTTCAAAAATCAATAGCAAAGCACTTAGGATGGTGTAAATGGTTGTGAGGATTTGTTTTTAATGTGGGAACTTGCCTTGCAAGCATCTTTAACATGTTTAAGGCGGACATTCAAAAAAATTCCTTCTGCCTTCTCGGTCTTTGTTTTTCATTTCCAGATATAGCCACTATACCACCTTGTATGCCTACAAGTACAACCAATTCGCCAACAATGGGTAAGTAACTATAATTGTCACAATTCCGCGTTTTCAAGGTAGACTTTAATTCTTACTGGGAAGGAATTCAATTTCTCATTGTTAGCGCCAAATGCAATTTCTACTCTTTCGACAATATCTCACGCCAAGCAATAAAAAATATCAAAAAGCTTGACAGCCCTGTCTGTATTTCCATTATTCCCGATATATGCAATATCCCATTTCTTCATAAAACTTTAATCAAAGTATTCTAGAATACTTCGATTTAATTCTCTAGAGTAAAAGTATTAAATTCTACTTTCTTTTTTAAAATTTTCATCAACTTTGAAGACCCCTGTACAGACATCAAACCAAGACGTACCGACCTATCTGATTTGGGATTACCGTGGTTATTTCGAGGTTGGGTTGATGTACAGGGACAGGGTGCCAATAATGATTACTGTCGGTACGTATGTCATCGTCATCACCGCATACTGTAGAATAGCAATCAATGCTCGGTATTCGAAATAAATTGTGCCATCTATATTGACTAAAGCGATATAGCCCTGAAAGATCCACTTCCGTCGACATATTCTGTTGGTCCCCGTGCGATCGCTATGTGATGGCAGTGGTACATCTTGGTTTCAACGGCTTCCCCAAGCAAAATACTTGCAATCGTTATCAGCCTAGTCATTCACTGAAAAATAATATACATTTAGAATAAATTCGAATCTGGCAATCTTGCCTAAAGCAATTATCAGATTACCAATTCCAAATGTTACCTCAATGAATAGAATTTACGTGCAACTCAGGTAGCAACACGGGCACTTGTGATTTTCGGCCGATTTCGCTTAGTCGATAGGTGGCGCAACGAATTATGAATACCGAGAACGGACACCGAGAATTATAAACCAGGGCTAGAGTTCAGTTATACTATGGTTAAACTATATTTAGAGTTTAGGGTTAGGTTATACTAGGGTTAAGCTTCCGGGTATGTTTTACTGATATATGAAAAAATGTATCACAACGAGTGAAAAATATAGTCCATATATTTTAAGCAGTAAACCTGTAAAATTACCAATTTTAAGTAATTATTTACCAACCCCGACCCAGAAAGAAGAAAGAAGGGAAGAAAGAGAAAAGAAAGAAAGAAAGAAAGAAGAAAAAAAGAAGAGGAAGAATCTTTTGATACTTATTGAGTTGATACTTGAGTCGACACATTCGTCGGAACAGGCGTTTGCCCTGCACTATGAACCCTTTTCAAGTAAAATAGGGGTTCCTTGTGGAACCCTAAAGCTGTGAATCAAGCGCGCATGGTTCGTAAACGAACCCTATTATCATTTTGAAGAACTCTTGAAGAACCCTTGAAGAACCCTTTTTTCTAAGAGTGTATACTATATTCAACTATAAGCCAGGGTTAGGGATAGGTTATACTAGGTTTAAACTATAATCCAGGGTTAGGGTTAGGTTATAATAGGGTTAAACAATAAACGAAAACTTTTCTTTTTGACCTATTATCATGATTATTATGTTGTCATTAAACTCAACAACTTCAAGCGCACATGGTTCGTACACGAACCCTATTATCATTTTGAAGAACTCTTGAAGAACCCTTGAAGAACCCTTTTTTTTCTAAGAGTGTATACTATATTCAACTATAAACCAGGGTTAGGGAGAGGTTATACTAAGTTTAAACTATAATCCAGGGTTAGGGTTAGGATATAATAGGGTTAAACAATAAACGAAAACTTTTCTTTTGACCTTTTATTATGTTGTCATTAAACTTAACAATTTCACAATACATGTGAAAATATAAATATAAATGTGACCAGTAGCTTCCTTGAGTAATTTCCTAAAAGATCAGAATATTTCTCTTCAGAAATAAACTGTATTATTTTAGCAAAATACCCAAAACTGAACAAATATGGCCTGAAGGCTCCGATTCTCGTTAAAAAACATCGGACAGTCTGAGAAACAAACAGATGCTTTTCAAAGGAATTTGTCTTTGGAAATAAGTCAGGAAACTCAGTCTGATACTAAAGTAATATTGAGCTGGATGGTAAACTTTTCAACTATATATACATGTACATTATTAAAAAATATGATGTTCACTTGTAGGGTAATATTAAATGGTGGTGAGCAGTACTTGTCATGCGCACTCGCTGGCTCTACAGATGATCATGTCTACACCTCCCCTAACAAGGCTGTTGATTGGTTCGATGCTGGTCACACGGACACGTGGTATATGACAGACGAAGATGGCGATGGCCGAGATGATTACTGCAGGTGAGTTTCGTTAGAGACTGGTCGAGTGCAGATCCGTCGGAACACTCTTTTCAATACGGAATAAATGCTAACCTCATCGTGACATCATCCAGCAGCAAAGTTCATTTTCCATTGAAAAAGCGTTACCGACGGATCTGCAGTCGACCATTTCGTTAACCCTCTCCACACCGGTATCAGCTGCAGTCGACAAGTTCCCAATTTTCTTTTAAAATTTAAAATTTCAAAATTGTACATTTTCATGCCAATGTTTGGAATCAGAGTGAAAAAGGCATTAAAATGAGTACAAACAAGCACAGCATTAGTTCAGCGGTTCTTGATTATTTTGAGAAAATAAACTGAGCTCAAAAAGAAACTTATCCACAACTTGTGAATCAGACGGTCATATCTTATAATCCTATCCACCAAAATGAACCAAAATTACACACAGGATTACTTCAATACTCTACTCAAAACACATGTCATGTAACCAAGCAGTTGTCCAACTGACACAACAGCAAAATGCACTGAAACGGAACAGCAATCTGGACCACTTTCACAGCCCAATATTTGGCACCCAGCACAATATATCTGTGAGAATGCGTACACAATCCTTGCACGGATGATAAAATGGTGCTGTTTCTACTTTGCATGCACTTTCTTCAAGAAACAGGTCTCGTTCCACACTATTCCACTTACTCTTTGGGAATTATCATCTGTGCAAGGATCTTGTACATATTCTCACAGACTTCTTGTGCTAGGTGACAATTATTGGGCTGTGAATGTGATTCAGGAAGCTGTTCCATATAGCGCATTTTGCTGTTGTGTCAGTTAGACTTCTTATTTATTGACATGTGTTTTGAGTAGTGTAATAAAGTAATCATGTGTGTAATTTTTGTCCATTTTGACGGACAATATTGTAAGATATGACCTTGTGAAAAATTATAGGTGTTTTTTTTAGCTCAGTTTATCTTAAAACTTGTTTCTTTTTAATATGCCTAATTACAGTATGCCTTCACTAACTGCTGTTCCTAAGATCATCATTATGAAGATATGGATCAAAATCACAACATATGGCTTTGTCATGTTACTCTGTTTTGACTCTCAAAACACTATGATTTCACTTGCTACACGTCCGGAGCACATTACTTTTATCGCATCATCTCAATATTACAGAAACATGCTTTGCGTTCAGGATACATTCCAGATTTAGTTGTCAGAATTATTATCATTGTAAAATGATGGTGAACTACTAATCTCAAATAGCTTTTCTTTAATTGTTTCTATTGGTTTACCCACAATGTATTTTTTTTACTTGATCCGTATTTCTTGATTTTCATTTCTATATTGTTCTTGCAGGTGTGTTGGAATTCCACCAAACACCGTGATATCATGTATGAAAGCAGGTGATGACAGCTTTGTCAGTCATGATGACTTCCAGATACCGGACTCTACCGGATGCCACTACAACAAAGTCAATCCATTCTTTGGGATAGCTTAAGGAGAGAGCCACTACAATACCCACTTATGGATAGCCTTTATTACTTTTTGGAGGCTTAATATAAATCTTTATGACCAATCATATTAAAATCCAGGTCGATTGATTATAGCATCGAGATAATCTCGATGATTATAGTATAATCAAAATACCCTCTGTGGCAGACAAACTATTTTATTAAAGAACAAGTACAAGTAAATAGGTAAACTAAGATTAGAAGAAATTTGTCATATCATTAAATTCTGAAAAATTTTGGGCATCTTGAGACGTACCAAAAGTGCAAAAGACTGCATTTAAACTTTGAATTCCATGGAGCCGTTTAAACAATATTAAGCATTCTTTCCATTGCTACTAAAAACTAATTTAAGGTAGATCAATCTATTATAAATTAGGCAGTTTGGCGAATTTGTAACGCTAAAAACTTTTATGGTCTATATTTTTCCGGGATAAAATTTTTAATGCAAAGAATAGGGTTGTCCGCACCACAATAAAACATCGAATTTTGTTTTTTGTCAAATTAATTAGTTTTAAAAGCACTATAAGTACCCTACGGACTAATTCACCTCAAGTTGCCATATTTATTAACTTTTTGGGTGATATCCGGTGACTGAATCAACTATTAACTATTCATACCTCATGCAGCACTGTTGTTTGATGTATATAGAAGGCTTCATTATTAACTAAATGCAAACTATAGATGGCGCTATCACATCAAATAGCCGTGGCAGGCAATCAGCTTTTATGGGGATCAATTATGTCAACATGTGCTCAAAATGTAAATGTCCGTTTTGGAGATAAGACTGAGCATCCGCGAAGGACAGTTACCGCGAAGGACAGTTACCGCGAAAGACATTGACCGCAAAAGACGGATGACCGCTAGTAATATAAATAAATATTCATATATATATATATACACCTGATCATGTTATGACAATTTGATTGATAAGGTCATGTGCAGAATATTGTTAGCTCCAATTTGATACCAAATTTGCTACCAAACACTCTAAATTCACAGAGATTGTTACCAGTATATGAATTTTTGTGTATTTGTATAAAGTTGCAAATTAAAAACGGACCACGCGATCCTGTAGAGGTGAATGGCAGAGTGCGCTAGGTCATATCGATCGCATCATGCCCTAGTATTCATCAGTAGCTATCAGTAAAGCATTGTAACAATCCGTGCGTTTTAGGATAGTCGACAGGTAGCCCATCGTGGGCAAGCAAGTTTGACCACATTGTCACGATAAGCAATTTCGACTCCATCATCGTTTTGATTTGCAACTTTTACAAATGCACCAAAATTCATATACTGTATCAATCTTTGTCAATTTAGAGTGTTTGGTAGCAAATTAGCGCGGACTTTCTTTATGTGATTAGTGTATTTCAAATATTCATATGGACATACCTCCCAGGGCCGCGTAGCCAGCTTTCTTGGTCAGGTGTAGTCTCCTACACAGCCAGTTTGCGTCGGTCTGACACTCGTCGATCCTCGTGATAGCCACATACAGTCTGGCCGCGAGACTAGGTCGGGGGGGGGGGGGGCAAAATAAAAAATTTGGGGCACAGACGAAAAAAATTGCAGTTGCATCATACAATACATAGAGACTGTATGTCTTCGAGCTTCTCGAAAAGGGCCTTATTTGGATGATGTGCGCGCATAGCGCGAAAATAATGTTATTTTACACTATTTTCGCCCATTATCCGGCTAAAAAGGGCTTTATTGTTACAATGTGCGCGCGTAGCGCGGACAATTTTTTGTATTTTACACTATTTTGGCCCTGAATTTTGCTAGAAAAGGGGCTCCTTGCCCTTCTTCTTTTCTTTTGCCCTCCTGATTTTCTCTTTCATTTTTGTCAGAGGGGCACTTTTTCTTTCATTTTTTTGTCAGGGGGCACTCTACTACGCTACTGATACCTCCTCTAATAACATAATTTGATTGAGTGTGCTTCAGAGAAGATAATTCAACAGCTTGTAGCACGCATAAGCTAAACCTTTGTATAAACCTTGGTAGTTAGTCCTTTTGTGCACCAGGCTGCTCTATGTAATTAGCCTTTGTCACTCCAACAACCGATACTATATCAGTAGAAGAATTTCCATCCACACCAAAAAAAATCAAAATTTGAAAAATTGTGTTCGGAAACCAATTTCGGACACTTTTGATGTCCAAACAATTTGCGGAAAAAAAGCGTCTTGACATCAAAAGTGTTCGAAACCGATTTCGGACACTTTTGATGTCCAAACGATTTTCGGGAAAAAGCGTCTTGACATCAAAAGTGTTCGAAACCGATTTCGACACTTTTGATGTCCAAACAATTTTCGGGAAAAAAGCGTCTTGACATCGAAAGTGTTCGGAAACCGATTTCGGACACTTTTGATGTCCAAACAATTTTCGGAAAAAAAGCGTCTTGACATCGAAAGTGTTCGGAAACCGATTTCCGACACTTTTGATGTCCAAACGATTTTCGGGAAAAAAGCGCCTTGACATCAAAAGTGTTCGAAACCGATTTCGGACACTTTTGATGTCCAAACGATTTTCGGGAAAAAGCGTCTTGACATCGAGGATTTCCCTTAACTTCCCTCTATTTTCCCAAATTTCCTTAATTCTTGTCAATTTCCTTAATTCACCTGAATTTCCCTCAATTTCCCTTAATTCTCTTCAATTTTCCCAAATTTCCCTTAATTCCCCTCAATTTTCCCCAATTCCCCTCAATTTCCCTTAATTGCCCACAATTTCAATTAATTCACCTGAATTTCCCTCAATTTCCCCAAAATTGCCCTTAATTTCCCCCATTCCCCTCAATTTCCCTCATTTTCCCCAATTTTCCCTTAATTGCCCTATAGCCCATCTCCCTCACCAAGAACCATAGCCATGCGACAAACGATGTTAATGCAAATAATGCCAGAAGAGTATTTGCATCCAAAAAATCTAAATTTCAAAAATGCAGAAAATTGTTGAAAATTTTTAGCGTTTGTTACTAAATTGTTGAAAATCGTGTAATGCCCCTTTAATGACCTAATTAGCATATTTCGGGACGAAACTCTTTTCCAGCATGGGGCCGGTATAGGCCCTCCCCCTCACCATAGCCATGCGACAAACGATGTTGACGTAACAGCATTTTTTAGCGTTTGTTACTAACGGACGGACGGACGGACTAACAGAGAGACATGGTGACTTATAGAGCTGCTACCCGCAGCTAAAAACAGCTGATGTTACATGCATAACAATTTCAATCAAACTCTGTCCACTTTTGGCAAAATCTCGAAATAACGGAAAATCTGAGTCAGGGTTTTTTCGTCGCCTTACCCTTAATTATCTTGTGTGTTAATTATAACTTTTCAGTTCTGTCTTGTCCATTGCCAACAATACTTATATTGTGTAAATTTATTATTTCTATAATACTATTAAATTGTAACCATATCATTTTATTCATAAATTGTTTTCATATTAAAAGGGCATTTCGTGATCCACAGCCTCATCCCCACTGTTCTCAAAAAAGTTGAGATTTTTATACCACTGGAAACCTCTGGCTACATAATGTTTATGTACAAAAAATTTCTTGCAAATTAATTCGTTTAGCAAAGATATCGTGAAATTTGAATTTGTCTATGGAGCAGTGTAAATACACATAATCATGCATAACTCGGAAATGCAAAATGGGAATCAACTGAAATTTCTATTGGTTTACCCACAATGTATTTTTTTTACTTGATCCGTATTTTCTTGATTTTCATTTCTATATTGTTCTTGCAGGTGTGTTGGAATTCCACCAAACACCGTGATATCATGTATGAAAGCAGGTGATGACAGCTTTGTCAGTCATGATGACTTCCAGATACCGGACTCTACCGGATGCCACTACAACAAAGTCAATCCATTCTTTGGGATAGCTTAAGGAGAGAGCCACTACAATACCCACTTATGGATAGCCTTTATTACTTTTTGGAGGCTTAATATAAATCTTTATGACCAATCATATTAAAATCCAGGTCGATTGATTATAGCATCGAGATAATCTCGATGATTATAGTATAATCAAAATACCCTCTGTGGCAGACAAACTATTTTATTAAAGAACAAGTACAAGTAAATAGGTAAACTAAGATTAGAAGAAATTTGTCATATCATTAAATTCTGAAAAATTTTGGGCATCTTGAGACGTACCAAAAGTGCAAAAGACTGCATTTAAACTTTGAATTCCATGGAGCCGTTTAAACAATATTAAGCATTCTTTCCATTGCTACTAAAAACTAATTTAAGGTAGATCAATCTATTATAAATTAGGCAGTTTGGCAGAGAGACATGGTCAGGGTTTTTTCGTCGCCTTACCCTTAATTATCTTGCGCATATAGTGCACATCACTATGTTGAACAAAGGGGAAGTCGTGTGATTTGTTTGTTAAAAGCAATTTCTCAATTGATTTCATTGCATTGGAAGGCAAAGATTGAAATAAAACATGTTTCCATTTTTTTAAAGACCGTTTAGTCCCTAAAATCCAAGATGGCCGCCGTGATTGAAAATTTGCCATATTTTACTCATAAATTGCGCTTTAGTAGGGTACAGAATGGAAGTCCCCTTCTCGGGTTGAGTACAACAAGTTTTGAAGGTGTTTCTTTATAGATTTGAGGACGCTGAATAAAATGAGAGGAGTCTGCACCATCGAAAAGTGTGGGGAACTCTTGGTAGAGGGCGTTTTTCAAGATGGCCGCCAAAATCCCTTAAAATCACCATAACTTGGTCAGAGAAGCACCCAGCAGCACGATTCTGATGTCTATACCCATGTTTTCAGGGTCAAGGAATCTAATTGAGTAATATACAACAGCCTAGAGCCTATCATTCCAAGATGGCTGCCAAAATTTCAAAATGGCCGCCAGTGAAAATTAATTTGGCTATATCTCGGGTGCAGAAAGTCCTAGAAGTACAGGGTGTCCCAAAAAAAAAAGAGGCCCCTCATTGCGCCCTCTTTTTCTCCTATTTCTGAAGAGTTGATTAAATATATTTTGGTATGTAAAGAACCCTTTAATCGTTAGCTTTTATAAACCAAAACAATTATTTCAATCGGCTCACAACTTTTGAAGATATGCCCTTTTGAATAAAAGTACCCGTTTTGTACCGACACTTTTGATGTCCAAACGATTTTCGGGAAAAAAGCGTCTTGACATCAAAAGTGTTCGAAACTGATTTCGACACTTTTGATGTCCAAACGATTTTCGGGAAAAAAGCGTCTTGACATCGAGGATTTCCCTTAACTTCCCTCTATTTTCCCAAATTTCCCTTAATTCTTGTCAATTTCCCTTAATTCACCTGAATTTCCTTTAATTCTCTTCAATTTCCCCAAATTTCCCTTAATTCCCCTCAATTTTCCCCAATTCCCCTCAATTTCCCTTAATTGCCCACAATTTCAATTAATTCACCTGAATTTCCCTCAATTTCCCCAAAATTGCCCTTAATTTCCCCATTCCCCTCATTTCCCCACTTTTCCCAATTTTCCTTAATTGCCCTATAGCCCATCTCCTCACCAAGTACCATAGCCATGCGACAAACGATGTTGATGCAAATAATGCCAGAAGAGTATTTGCATCCAAAAAATCTAAATTTCAAAAATGCAGAAAATTTTTGAAAATTTTTTAGCGTTTGTTACTAAATTGTTGAAAATCGTGTAATGCCCCTTTAATGACCTAATTAGCATATTTCGGGACGAAACTCTTTTCCAGCATGGGGCCGGTATAGGCCCTCCCTCTCACCAAGTACCATAGCCATGCGACAAACGATGTTGACGTAACAGCATTTTTTAGCGTTTGTTACTAACGGACGGACGGACTAACAGACTAACGGACGGACGGACTAACGGAGAGACATGGTGACTTATAGAGCTGCTACCCGCAGCTAAAAACAGCTGATGTTACATGCATAACAATTTCAATCAAACTCTGTCCACTTTTGGCAAAATCTCGAAATAACGGAAAATCTGAGTCAGGGTTTTTTCGTCGCCTTACCCTTAATTATCTTGTGTGTTAATTATACCTTTTCAGTTCTGTCTTGTCCATTGCCAACAATACTTATATTGTGTAAATTTATTATTTCTATAATACTATTAAATTGTAACCATATCATTTTATTCATAAATTGTTTTCATATTAAAAGGGCATTTCGTGATCCACAGCCTCATCCCCCACTGTTCTCAAAAAAAGTTGAGATTTTTATACCACTGGAAACCTCTGGCTACATAATGTTTATGTACAAAAAATTTCTTGCAAATTAATTCGTTTAGCAAAGATATCGTGAAATTTGAATTTGTCTATGGAGCAGTGTAAATACACATAATCATGCATAACTCGGAAATGCAAAATGGGAATCAACTGAAATTTTGGGGATAAGCTTTTTTCATGGATACGTACTGAAAAATATCATAAAAAGAGGATGCCAGGATCACGAAATACTCCTTTAAGATGTGATATTATGTGAATAAATCTAAACTGAACTAATCTCAACAATTTGGCATATTTGGGGAGCACCGTCAGTCCAATATGTTGCTACTGCTAGCCCCAACTTCTAGAGAAGACACTGTTTCAGTCCGACACTGTGAAATACTGTCCTTGTCCAAATAAATAATAATGCCAAGTTTAAAGCTATGGTAAGCTTTAGAGTCAGTGTTACGCTAGTTTGAATCTGTGAACACGTTGCTAGTCCTTTTCTATGTCATTGGTTCAAGACTGCTTTGCTTCTGAATAAAGGTTTTTAATTTTAACAAAACAAATGTCCAGTCAATTCATGTGTCTGTCTTGTGTCTGTTGAAATAAACTTAGAAGATATGGTTTTGCATGCTTAATTTATACATCTACCAATCATGCAACTTTACTGAATAGTTCGAATTTTGGCTCCACAGGGGACGAAAATGAAAATTGCTCTGATTTTGTTGAAAATTGTCTCAAAATATTAATTTGTTTTGCCATGAGATATCAGAAAAAGAACATTTTCCCCTATGCTGGTTGTTTCGTTACCTTGAAAGCAAAATAGGACAATATCCATTGAGTTGCGATGAATTCTATATTGAGTCAATTTGACCTTGACAATTGTTGTTACCTGGATAATTATATACTCTTATAAAGATTTATAACTACCGTATTCATTCCAATAAGTGCCCATGCCCCAATAAGCGCCCACCCAGGGTATTTTCAATTTACTAAAGGGTACCATTAATGTTGAAGTGACAGATAGACGTCGATACAGTGAAATAGCTGGAGGACTACAAGTCCTGTGTAAACTTGCAATACATTTTCTGCATCAGAAAAGCTACTAGAACGCCTCGGGACCCTTTTATAACCTACGTCAATTTGTCTGTAATAAACGTCCTTACGGAAAAATTAGGTAAACCAGGTAAAAAATAAGCGCCCATGCAAAATGACTTTGTTAAGCGCCCTGGGCGCTTATTGGAATGAATACGGTATTCTTGTTCTCCTTTCTTGCAACAAGATGAATAATTTGAGACCATTTTCAATTTCGCCCCCTGCTGAGCCAAAGTTTGACATAATGTCACAATGTTACACTTCTGCCCATAACTCCATAACCGTATGTCATAGGCCTCGGTCAAAGTATACTTTTTCTGAATCCTTATATAGCCAGAGGATGACGATGGTGTGGGTTTTGAGTAAGTTTGAATAATTGTGAACTTGACCTCCTGTGCAAAGTTCAATGACATATTTCTACTACTTTTTGCCCAATTTCACACTCATTTTCAGTTTGTTTGTTTTTTGGTAAGTGCAATCTCATGCCTGAAATGAGGGGTGTTGTTGAAATGGCTCTATAGCCTAGATTTAATCACCTCTCTAAGGGAACAACCCAAAAGTTTGAAGTTCTATAAACGAAAGTCCTTTTGTTAGGGAGGGAGGGGGTCAAAAAGTCTAATTACGTTTGTACAAAAGTAGTTAAAACATCAGTCCAAGTTGATCTTCTTTTGAGGATTATATATAATTTTTAATATTTTCTGAAGTACGATATTGACATTTTACAGTGGTTGCTTCAAAATGATTTCAAATCAATAGAGTGAAGTACTCGCAACCTGCAACTTGTAAGTTCATTTTTTAAAGCAGCTGCACCGCACTTTGATTCCTTTTATTTGAAAATCCAGCAAGTCTTATTTTTTTGTGCCAAAAAGTATGAAGAAAAATATTTTTAAATAAAATTAAATATTTGTTTCTTCCATGCACGTGATCAATATCCTAGCATTGACGCACCCCTCCACAACCTCATCCACCATAGCAACTGCCCTGTGTCCTATGAATATGGGTTGAAATTTTCAATATTTGACACTTACGTTAGAAGGGAGGGGGTTAGCCTTGTAACGAAAGGACTTTCGTTTATAGGACTTCATGAAACTTTTGGGTTGTTCCCTAAGTACTATTACTCTGCCAAATACGGCAACTTGAACACAATTCGCACAATTGTAATGCATATGAACTGAAATCTCTTGAACTTAACCACAAGTCTACCATGAAAGCTCATCTTGAGAAACAAAATCATTTTGTTATCCTGTACAATTTTATTACACTCTACTGAATGGAAATACAATACAATATAAACTTTATACATACAAATACATGTTTGGTGACCAAATTTAGAATGTAGGGTAAAGTCAGTAAGGTATAGTTATGCTGGAGAATGCTCACATAGGGCCCATCTCTTTTTCCTTGGCATTTTGAGTCTGACTCCACTGAGGGTACATCACTAAAGTACCACCACTGAGCCTCGAACCTGCAACCTTCTGATTATGAGTGTGAGCCCATACCGCTAGTCTACCATGCCCTCAAAATAATACATGTACATCAATAAATCAATACAAAAAAACACTCAATTATGAGAAGTGTGCCATAAACTTGGGAAAGAAAGGATCTAGAAAAGAGAAATAATCTTAGACTCATATTTAATTGTTCCAAAAAGTTCACCATGTTGATCATTTCAGAGGGTTGTTTTTCCATAATAGGTTGTCGTTCCTTAGAAACACAATAGTGGTTTCTCTCTCCATCAAGATTAAATTTCCCTCTTCTAGTTGTTTCAAATTGGGCTTTTTCAATTTTAAATCTACTATAACCCTCTGGTATACTGGCCTTAAGTATCCTATTGGGCTATTCCAGTTACAATCCATAAACCCTATAGAAGACATGACCTTAATCTTCCACACAATTTCAAATGGGATTTACCTGAATGGGCGACTCCATTTGAAATCTACACCCAAATGTTTGGGAGCATAAGGTCATGTCTTCCACAGGCGCTGATTTCAACTGGAATACCCCATTCATTCTCTTATTTTCAAACCTACATTATGTGGGCAGAGTGCAAGACCATTGAAAGAGCAGTAGAATGTAATAGCTGCCTTATGTAAAACACCTATTGTTTGCAGCACAACCTGCTCATTGTAAATCGTTGATGTTCTGTATTACTTTCCTAGTAATGGCCATTAAGGGGGTACTACACCCATGTGGTAAATTTGGGACTATTTTTGCATTTTCTC
The DNA here is from genome assembly GCF_039555335.1 of Amphiura filiformis. Taxonomy (NCBI): domain Eukaryota; kingdom Metazoa; phylum Echinodermata; class Ophiuroidea; order Amphilepidida; family Amphiuridae; genus Amphiura; species Amphiura filiformis. The sequence continues at coordinate 52,736,295 of NC_092646.1, read as the reverse complement.
AAAAATTCTTACACACTGGTAACAAAAGTTATGTATATTATTGGGGCAAGGAATCCAATTACTACACTGAAATTTCAGTGACTCAAGACAAGCGGTTCAGTATATATGATAGGAAACGAGGTACATCCTAGCGGTACCTTATTTCTGATCATAAATAACAAACCGCTTGTCTTGGGTCACTGAAATTCCAGTGTAGTAATTGGATTCCTTGCCCTCTATAATATACATAACTTTTGTTACCACTGTATTATTAGTTTTTGAGACAAATGCAAAAATAGACACAAATTTATCGAGGGGTGTAGTACCCCCTTAAGCTAACACAGGATATCAACTTTACATGTAGTTGGTACTCTTATCTTCATTTTGAGGGTTGAGAACCAGAGAGCCGTAACTAACAAAAGTTTTCTTTATGAGTTACGGCTTTCTGGTTCTCAATCCTCAAATTTTAATTTGATCAAAAGTAAGCACATTGATTGAAATTTTGCAAATGGCAGCTATTACATTCCACTGCACCTACGATGGCCTTGCATTCGATTTCGGACCTTTCTTTCACAAGCATGATAATCAATATTCAAGGTAAAGTGGAAAGGGAAAAATTGAAAAAAAATACAAACAAAAACTATAACTAGAACACAACATGGCAAACTTAACTGTAAAAGTGAAAAAATATTTGGCGAATAATTTGTTTGCGCTGTACACGCTCAACACAGCTACCGCAAAACTTAAATTGTGCAAATTTGTTCAACAAAAATGAAAAATCATAAATTTAAGTACATGCAAAGTAGTTCAAAGTTGGCAAATTGCAAAAAATTGCATGTGCACAAACTACCACTTTTACCATACTTGAATTTTTTAATGAATTGGGTTTGAACCCTACAAAATCTCATGCCCACTGACACATTTTGAAACAAGGAAACATAATTCTGTATATAATTTGGCCCTTCAAATCGAACAATATATTTTTTATGCAAAGTGTGCATTTCTTGTGTTGTCATCTTGCTCTGGGGTAGTTTGGGATCCGCATCCATAATATGAATCCTCTTCAGCTCTACAACTATTCTTACTGTGTTGCTGATTGGCTCAATAAATCATAATAGTCTTCTTGTAAATCACAATAGTCTTCTGGTAACCAATCAGCACCTAGTACTCATATGGGTTAGTTATCAGTGTTCAGTAGCTCCACCATGGCTCAATAAATCATAATAGTCTTCTTGCAGCCAATCAGCTGGTAGTACTCATGGGATTAACTATCAGTGCTCGCCTGTTCGGTAGTTCCACTAGACCTACCTGATCTTCTTACCATGTTGCTGATTGGCTCAATAAATCATAATAGTCATCTTGCAGCCAATCAGCTGGTAGTACTCATGGGATTCATTATCAGTGTTCAGAAGTTCTACTAGACCCACTTGGTCTTCTTACCATGTTGCTGATTGGCTCAATAAATCATAATAGTCTTCTTGTAACCAATCAGCCGGTAGTACTCATGGGGGTTAGTTATCAGTGTTCAGTTGCTCCACCTGATCCTCTTACCATGATGCTGATTGGCTCAATAAATCATAATAGTCTTCTTGCAGCCAATCAGAAGGTAGTAAGTGCTCATGGGATTAATTATCAGTGTTCAGTAGTTCCACTAGACCCACCTGATCTTCTGGCTTTCTTCAGTCTCTGTTCCAATCTGTACATCAAATGAAATAATTACAATTATAAGTTTAGCAATTGGGTAAACAACTTAACAAGTGACCAACCTTGCTAGCATAGTAATCAAGTTGCCATTAGGCGACGAAAAAAAAGAAAACCTGTTCTACGGGCAAGTAGGGTCGGTCGGTCTGGCTTTTTTTTTTTGGAAATGACCCAAAAAATTACCAAAATCTGTAAATATTTGCAATTTGAGAAAATACAAAAAAAAAAAATTCTCTGAAATTGTCGAAATTTGGGTCGGTATTCATTTGTACAGGAAAAATGTTCAAAATCTGGGTCGGTCGGGCCCGTAGAACAGGGTTTTCTTTTTTCGTTGCCTTATTGAGGTATTGGTGTAGAACATAATAATGGAAAGTTTATAAAGATAACCACTTTAAATGTTTGAAGCTTGTGCGCACAGTGCATGTACACTTAAGGTCCGTTCATAGTACGCCACAATTGCTTTGCGGTGCGGTGCCGATATATCGATTACTTTATGCCTCAAATCACGCAACTTGTCACATTTCCAAGTGAAAATGTATTTAACTTTATTGCGATACCACAATGCAGTATTTTGCAGCACGATGCAGTGCGGCAAAGCATCGTATCCCAATTGCGGCATAGTATGAACGGACCTTTACACTACATGTACGATGCAAACGGTGACTGTAAACTGATCAAGAGGTAATCTATGAGACTCTAAAAATGGAACCAAATGACAACAATGAACCTGAGAAACCCCCAGCCTGAAAGAATGGGGATATGGCTAGCATGCGGCACAGTGTCATCACCCCGATATCTTCATGGCAGAAATCGCCATGGTAGGTTGAATCCACCGCCACGCATGGCCATTTTGTATCGACCTATTTAATAGTTTTGAGTCGCATAATGGGCCAAAGGACATCTGACTACATTGTAAGGCTACTGACAATAGCCCCGATTAGGCCGGTGACTGACCTTGCTGTGTGTGAGTCGAGCATGGTACGCCATAGGTCATATGCTTTTAGACTACCTCCACGATTGGCCTATACACTGCGCTATATAATTCGGCACATATAAATCAGAATTATTGTCAGTTTTTGACTCAAGACGCAAGCTTCTTTCTCATGACGCAAGCTAACGACTATCATATCTGTTCAAAATATATATTCAAGTGCAAGGAACCTTATCTGGTTTCTTTATACGAAATCATTTACGGGAGATATTCATCATTTTCTACCCCGGTATCCAAAGGTTTTCGTCTCATCTCAAACTCGTGCATAGTCCATTCACGTGTATCGATCCTGGGTATTGATTTTAGTATCTCTGCTGACAAAGTAATTATTAGCCAGGCGATGTCGGTGTGTGCGGTAAAGGTCGGTTTGCGAGTGTGCCAGTAGATCATGTACGTATAATTTTGCTGAAGGGGTATATTCCACATTTTTGTGAATTCAACTGTGAAACAATAACACATTCCCCAAAGGTAGTCTTTATATTGTAACAATTTCTTTCCACCAGGATGCTCAAGAATCTAAAAAGAGGAATGGGGATTTTCTTCTCAATTTTTTTTTTATAAGTAATACTATTAATCATTATGGCCATAATCCCATGATATGTTCTCATAATAACAAGGGTAAATTTTCGTAATCTATCACTACCAAATTAAAATATCGGATATTTCTATATCATTGAATATATGAACCAGGACATTTTCTAAATTTTGTATGTGTTGGACTTTGCATTTGAAGGGGTACCCGGTATGCAAAGTGTGTGACCGGGTAATTACACAGAATTGTGCAGAAACCCTGTCAACTAGCAATATTCCCATTCTTTCATAATATTCCACATACAAGTATGATCATTAAAACAGCAACTAACAGTAACAACAACTATTATTACACTCCATAAATATTCATGAGCTAATTATGCTAATTCATTGGCCAATGGCCAATCATAAACAACACACAACTATTTCGCTGTGTGTTATTTTAGACTATTTTTCAACAACCCATATATATGCCTCGAAAGATGACCAAAAATCACAAAAGAAATTTTACCTGTGTCTGCTTTTGTTTTTTCTCTTCTTATGTGAACTTCTGTGAGACTTGGAAGAACTATGACTGTTTCCGCCATTGCCTGTACCAGATGCACCCCCCTCTTCTTTAGGCTCCTTATCCTTCTCTTTCTCTGTTGTCTCTCCCCCTACATGAATATTAGCTTGTTCATTATGTATTTTCCCTCCATCTGAAGTCACTTCTATTTTGACGTGGCCTTCTTGGTTGTTGCTCACTGATTCCTTGGGTTCTCCTGTGAGATGTTAAATATACAGGTTAAAGCAATATTGTGTCGTTTAGTGTTATTTCGATTCAGAAAATGAATTTCAATTCAATTCAGATTAAATTCTCAATTTTATAAAATCATTTTGATGCAATTTTAATTCAATTGTTCTTTGGTTTAAATCATTTTGATTCAATTCCAATTCAATGCATTGAAATTAACTGCTAACCAATTTCAATTCCAATTCACAGCATTTGAATTCAATTCATATTCAAATTCAATTCTTATTACCAACACTGATACATTTTATTGGGCATTTGGCTAAAAGCAGTTCAGGGAGAAAGTGTATTCTAACTGATAAGCTGATAATACAGGTGAAATGGCAGAATCAAAATACATGTTGTATTGTATGCATTTTCGATTCAATGAATTGAATTGAAATGAAAGAATAAAAACATTTAGATTCAATGCATTGAATTGAAACGAAATAACCAAACATTTCAATTCAATTCACTAAATTGAATTGAAAAATGGCCAAAATCAAATTCAATTTAATTCTTATTCCAATGCATTGAAATAACACTAGTGTCATTTGCAGTGGTTTGGGACATGTATGTGAGATGAAAGGATAGCCTTTTAAATACTATTCTTCATGAAGAAGTAGATGGGACTTGGAAGTGAGGTAGACAAGGCAAGTTATGGATAGACCTCCAGGAGTGGACAAAAAAATCTCTGGACTAGCTGGCAAAAACAACAAAAGACCAAAAAAGAGGTAACTGTGTGTCGCCATTGCAATCACATCGCCCCAATGGCATGTCAGAGACAGTGAGAGTGAGTGATTTACCAATGTGGCAGTTAAATACCCTGTGAAAGACTAAGAAGTGCTTTAAAGACCTGAAGTGCTTTAATTACAGTAAAAATTAACACTATCTAATAATTCGCAGGGCTTATTCATATGATCAAAACTTCTTGAACTTGAATCATTGACGAATGAACTGTACAATTACTAGTATGCGTCTTTATATCTATTATAGGTCTTATGTACGTCCATGAGTAAAACTACACCGCGTTCAGATGATCAAGAAAGTTACTGTATTGTGTGTAATTATGTAGATAACATTACATCAGTTTAAATGTACTTACTTTTTTCAGATTGTTGTTCTGACAATAGGCCCAGTGATGCCTGAAAATAATAATTGAATCATAATAATTAACAGTTGTTAAGATTCTACCTAGAGTAGTTATGTCCTGGTACCAAAGAGTTGAGTTACATGTATGTGTAGTCGTGTACATGTATAGACAAGGTGACCAAAAAAAAAACCTGTTCTAAGGGGCCTGACCGCCCAGATTTTTAAAACATTGGGAAACAAATTTGTCCTATACAAATGAATGCCGACCCAAATTTCGAAAATTTCAGGAACAATTTTTGTTGGGTATTTCCCAAAATTGCAAATTGGGTCATACTCATTTGCACAAAAATGCCCGACCGACCTACCCTACTTGAAAGGTCCATCCGCCCATAGAACAGGGTATTTTTTATTTTTGTCACCCAAATACAAATTTTGGTATTAACAAACCAAAAAATTTAAGTCCAAAAAAAGTATTTTTAACCACCATGGCATCCTATTTACGAAAGTCCATTAGGAGGCTGACAACCAAGCCTTGAAATAAGCGGGCGCGGGGGGCAAATTTACCCTCGTAAAGCCACCAATTGCTCCTGGTCCTTGTAAAATTCACATGAACCAGGAGCAATTTTCTAAAATAAATTGCTCCTGGTTACAGTTTTGCACTTGATGCAATCGTGCTGGTATGCTGAATTGTATATATGCAGAAAAGGATTTAATATTGAAAATTGCTCCTGTTTCTTCAGAAATTGCTCCTGGTTCTTGTAAAATCCCAGTGAACCAGGAGCAATGTTCAAAACAAATTGCTCCTGATTCCAGTCTGCTTATTTCAAGGCTTGCTGACAACTGTGCACTCCCTTGTTTTTCACTCCATATAGAGCAATATCAAAATAACCACTTTTATATACAATTCAACAGTGAGAGAGTGCTGCTACATTGGATAATTTGGGTCAAATTTCCCAATCATTGTGCATGCAGGGAAATATGCAATTCATCCTCTGAGGGTGAACATACCCCAGGCATTCTCAACTAGTTTATTTGAAGCGCCAACTGGAAAATTTTAGTGATCATGAAGTGCCAACATGTCAAGGGAGGACTTTGCTAAGTAGCGACAGAGTCTGTAGCGTCCCCTGAATCTCCTGGATTTTAAGGCCCAGATTTGGTATTTTCACAGCTTTTTTGTTCAAAATTTATGTGAAAAATTACTGTGCGCCACTTCGACTGACTCCAAGCGCCACAAGTGGAGTGTACGCCGCCAGTTGAGAAGGCCTGACATACCCTAATTGACAAAACATTTCCAGGGTTGAGAACCAGAGAGCCTGATCTCATAATGACCTGCTCCCACAAAATCAGCGTAAAATCGCCAGTGGCAGGGCACTATAGAAGATAAAGTCCATTAAACATGACCAAATTCAACAGAGAACAAAAAGAAATTCTGGAGGAAATATTGATTTTGATGACCAAAGCAAGGAGCCATCCTAACATGTTTGGTATGACTTTTAAGTATAAAATAAGGATTTCAAATCTGGAATCTCAGAAAGTTATTTTGTCAACTTTATGCTCATTTTGTGTGAGCAGGTCATTGTGAGTTAGTTTTAACCACTTTGGACCACAATGGCCTCATCCCAATGGCATAGTTCAATAACCTCAATTCAACAATCATAGCGCTAAATTTGACCTCAAGTTGCAAGGTATGAGTTTTTGTACCCAAATTTTCAGAGGTCATGCAATGAATGTACATAATGAATTGGGGTTAAAGAACTGTGCCCTGATAGATGAGCATGATTTCAACTACTCACATGTGATGTGATGGATGACTTGGAGAATAGCCTATCTGCTTCCTTGAATTTGCGATTTCTCTTGTCTGTTTTGCTGTTAGTATTCCTGCAAAAAGATAAACCAATCACAATGAAGTAAACAAAGTTCTTTTTATTTAATTTTTTATAAAAAAATAAATATATTGCACAAATTTCCAAACAACGGTTCCTATGCTCACGATGATTAAACTTTTGATATCAAATTTGGAATCAACCTTCGAAGGAAAGTGTATAGAAAATTATTATATAAATTATTTTGCCATAAACTCATCAGACTCTGATTAAATGGGGATCCCTGTGTATGGAACTAGTGGCGACTTTTTAATTTGGCTGTGTTTATTTAATATTACACACAATACAGTAACTTACTTGTTGGTGAGGTACCTGTCCCATCCTCTTATGATATTGCCATACAATGCTGTGTCTTCCACCCCCTGGGAGCATTTATTAGATGGGCTACTATTACACACAATACAATAACTTACTTGTTAGTGAGGTACCTGTCCCACCCTCTTATGATATTGCCATACAATGCTGTGTCTTCTAAGTAGCTGCCTTCAAATGCATAGATCTGTCTCTCAAGATTGGCTAAGGTTTCCTGTTGAAAAGACAAAATGCGACACAATGAATTATGTAAATGGGTGTAATGACGAGAAAACAGACCATAAATTAGAATTAACCCAAACAAGGAACATGCTTTTTTGCTATCGGAAGGCAGAGAAGGAACGAAAAAGGAGAGAAGATGAAGAAAGATTTTACTTGGCACCCCCGGGACCCCTCGGGTGCCACGCATACCATCACCAACCTCATGCCACGGGGAGTCGCTGTCCCGACCAGCGACTTAGTGACCATAAATGACTTAGGGTCATTATGCAATGGCATCACGTGGAATGTATGTATGCGCAGTGGTTTTCCTTGTAAGATTTTTACGTGTTAGGGTTAAGGTAAGGTACCAGTTATATATCCTAAACAAAGACAGATATTGTGTCATAATTAGAACCAGCAGCCAATAATAGCCACTTCATTTAAAATTGGATTTAAGACCTTATTAGTTGTAAGCGGTCAAACTTTGTTGTCTGTATTAAATATTACAAAATGCTTCCGGTATACATGGTCTTAGCTAGGTTTTGACAAGTTTTCTGATCCTGTATGTCCCAGTGCACTGCAGTCCGAATAATTAGTCCCAGAACATAACATTCATTTACTAACATGATTGTGTTCTGGGCCTGAATTGCTTCCCCACAAAATCTTGATAACAAACTGGACTAAAGAAACACATGGCAACACTTCACAGCTTTTTAATCCCCTATTCAGGGCATTAGCCAGGATTTGAAAGCAGGGCGTCCAACCCAGTCTGGGATTCTGGAAGAGCGCCGCCAATGGCCAAAATCTGGCGATTCACCAAACCAGGAAGTAAACAAAATGGCGCCCATCGAAGATTGAACTTGTGAAAATGTATCATAAAGTTAGTTGTAGTAACTACAAATTTCGAACGTTTGAGGACTTGTTCTCAAGTTGTAGGTACTCCCGTGAGGGTGCCTCCAGGGTTTTATTTTGGAAAGTTTGCATTAGTATATACTCACTTTAGAAACCTGTGTCACTGATGTATGTCATCTGTGATTGCTCAACTTATTCTACGCATCAGCTTTTGTCCAAAGAAATATTTAAAAAGATGATTTTTGAGTGATTTTTATGAGCAGTGAAAAGTCCACATGGACTATGTGAATATGGCGATGAATGCACGCTAAATCGCGGCGACACATACACATAGCTCCTTGGAACTCACGGTCGAGCCATGAGTTCCAATTATTGGAACTAATCATAAAGTGCCTTTTTATAGACATTTAGAGGCTCCTACTTGCGAAAACGCATCATAAAGTGCCTTTTTTAGACATTTAGAGGCTCCTAATAGTGGTTTGTAACATTCAACATGACGCCCAACGGACGGTTGAGGGCAACACAACAATTTTTTTTTTGGCCTGATTGTATCACATTTAAGGCCTTTTTGGGGGGACAGCCTCTCGGATGGCTTTAGCATTATGTAGGCCTTCCATTCTTGTAACAGGCCGTCCAAATGACGGCCGGACAGATCTTTAGCTAAAGCCGTACCCCTATACTACATGTATTCATGCTGCCACTTTGCTGCATGAATCACTCTATTGTGAAACATCCTTCTGATCCTCGAGTGTTTGGATAACCGGAACAGTTTTGACAGGTCTTTTGTCTGCTTACTGAGTTACTGGAGAACACTATCTTTGAATTTGCACCAGGGTTCCCGTTAAGGTTTTAAAAATGTGCGTCCGTAGTGACGCAAGTTTGCTGACAAGGTTGCAAAAACTTGCGTCCAGACAGATTTTTGTGCGTCCATCTGAAATTCACGATACACACGTACCCCGGGTCTACACCTCATCAAATGTTGATTGTTAAAATAAAATAAAAGTGCATTTTTGTCGTGATATTCCATCTCCATTCGCTATGATAATTTTTCTCATTTCTGTGTCAGTTTTGGTCCGAAACATGGTCAGAAACAGCTGCAAAAACATGCTCAAAGTCTATCAATCTTCAGCAAATTTTCGTACTTTTACTTCGATCTGCATTTCTTTTTTTAAATTAACGTGTTGTTGATGCTACAAAGCTAAAACACGCGCTGCCACAAATAATACAAAAAAAGGTTATCATTTAGATTTTGTCTTTAAAATTGCTCATCATAACGATAATACCGTAATAAAGGAAACATAGATTATTTATGAGAAAATAAACTTAAAACATTAAAAACAGAATATTGTCAGGTTGTGATAAATAATTAAATAAACATTAACCACACGTTAGCTGCACGTCGTCAGTCCAGCATGCTTGCTTGTATACAAATCAATCGGGACTTCCCCATCAAACAGCGATCTTTTTACGGAAAGCATGCAAAAAGTGCACAATTTCCTGACGTTGCATTTACAAATATTGCAGAATTTACTTCAATTCTTAGCAGGTGGGTCAAAATTTTGGGGCTTTTATTATCTTAAAAATATAAAAGAATAAAATTTCTTATTTTATCATCAATTAATGATTAAATTTCAAGTTTTGTTCATGCGTCCACATGCATGTGACATGCACGCAAAAATGCTTGATTAGCCATGTGAACTTGCGTCCCAAATTTGTAAAATACGCGTCTGGGCGCAATGACGCTTTACTAACGGGAAGCCTGATTTGCACACAATAGTTAGTCATTCAATCAAGGCTTAGCCAGTCAGCTGTGCAGGCTGTGATTTATGCGGCCACATTCAAAATAACACGGCCGATTTTCTATTACCACGGCCTACCTGGCCGGCCGTTCATTGAAAGTATTAAGCCAGTTAAATTTATTGCTACTTGCATGTTTAAGACTTTGCAAGTTTGCATTGCATTATTTTTCACAAAAAAATATGAAATTTTAAGTTGTAAAATTGAGTTTCATAATCAGCTGCTTCATTGAATCAATATTAAATCATGCCTACGAAAATGATGGAAAATGTCATTGTGGAAAGTAGGTACCGTTAAATGAAGACCAAGTGATGGGCTTGCAGTGTGATGCACAAGATATAGATAAACCGGTGTGAGAAGCTTATTACACGACTGCCGATTTCATCGTGTTTGTGGACTAATTTATATGTAATACTAATAGGATGATCTTTTCATGCGAATCCACATGGAATACATGCTTGTAATGATGGTCTATAAAATGTATCAATGATTGAAGTCCAATTTCCAAAGCCTTCTATTGTAAAATGTCAATTTATTCCCGCAAAAAGGTAAATAAAAATAAATATGATAAAGAAATTTTTTGATGGATTTTTTTTAATTACCGGTAAGATGGTATAAAATTCAGGCTTCATATTGTCACAATATGAACAAAGAATAGAAATTGGCCTCAGAAAGCATCTTAAAAGGACTCCGACACTCATGTGCAATTTGCGCACACGCTGCGCTCCTTCGGCGCAGTCACTAAAAAGTTACCCTACTTTATTTTTCTACACACCCACCTGGCTAAGACCTTGCATTTAATGCTAGAGTGTGATGCTATTGTTTTTCGGTCAGTCAGCATTCAACATATTTTGCAACGGAACAGATGTTAGTTTTTATTCTGTTTATGTTGAAGTCAAGCCTCGAAATAAGCAGATCTTGACCAGGAGCCACACATTTGGAAAAAGCAGCTCCTGGTCCTGTGAATATCTAGTGAACCAGGAGTCATTTTTAAAGAGCTACATGTAGGAATCATTTACTTTAGATTTTAATTGTATGTGTACAAAAACCAGTTTAACTACCAGGCTCTAATTTTTGTTTAAATGTAGAGCCTGGTTCACTTGATTTTGGTGTGGACCAGGAGCCAAAATGTTATGACCATTGGGTAAATGGCTCCTGGGTGCCTGCTTATTTTGAGGCTTGGTTGAAATTTGAATGGAAGTTATTTTGATGAGTCAACTTTTGAGTCAAGATTGCCAATTTTGAACAATCCAAAATTTGGTTGAAGTGCAATTTTAACAACATTTTTGACGTGTTCGCCCGTCGTGACCGGCTGTGTGTACTTGGCAGTTCTGAACTTCCATTGTTTTACACGGTGAGCGAATCTGACTACATGTATTAGATTTTGAATGAAAAGATTGTCCAGGATCATGATGAGGATGATAAGGATGGTAATGATGGCAATGGTTTGTCCTCCTTGCCGGCCGAATAGGAAGTAACAGAGCATGATGAGGCCCTACACAGTGCACAGCTCAGTTGACTAGTCCCAGTGAGGGTATTTGCTTCCTTCATTTAGGTATGCCAGGCAAACCTTATTCGCCTAGAACACAATACATATTTTACATAGAAATTTAAAAGAACAGGTAGGTCAAGGAAACCTACATAAATATGTTTTCTATACGGTACTTAGAGGGATTTTGATAGCAGTTCCATTAAAAAAGCTGCTATCATAATGAGACTAAGATCTAGAAACACCCCCGAAATGCCGTTTTGGGGAATTTTGCCAGCAGAATCTTTTTGATGAAAGTCAATCTTTGACAAGATGTAACTTTGCTACGGAAAGTGCTATGACAAAAAGGTTTTCAGTTTTGTCTTTCTTTACTCAAGGGCATTAATTTGATATATAAAATGATGCAGTTTGATGGCAAATTTGAATTCACCTGTCATACCTACTTCATTACTGTTCATCTTCTTCTTCTTCCTATATACACGTGCATACCTCAAATTGAGTATTGTCGCACGGGCTTAACGTGCACAGTTTTTTACCTATGCACGATCCTGGAACCTAGGATTGATTGCAGATATCAGAACCGAGATGGTCCCCCTTCTCTTTTCCTGCTCTGCTCCGACACTTAACGTGCACAGGGTTTGACTCTTCCTGTACACGGGACCAACGGCTTTACGTGACTTCCGAATCACGGACGAAGCACATTCCTATATCTGCACGTGATAAGCAAGCAGTGTATGGGGGCGAGAAGAAATTCTTAAATTAAATTCTTAAATTAAATTTCTGAACTGAATTGAAGGATTCCTGACCATATGGTCATTTTCACGGTAAAGGGTGTAACTTTTGATTTTTAGGGTCAAAATTTCAAACCACTTAAATATGTTTCTGTTGACTGTAATCATGCATAGAAGCAACTTAAATTCCAGTAAAATAGTGTTTCAAGGCTTAAACCTTTTGATTTCTGATAAAAAATTTGACATTTCCATAACATTTTGGTTAAAAAAAAAAAAAAAATGTATTTTACATAAGCTCAGAAAATTATGACATGAAAGCTGGAATACATGTGAAATCCCATTCCAAAGTAAGTCAACAGATATAAGTTAAATTTTATACCATGTTTTGCTATGTTTGTAATTGCAATTTTGAAAATTTTTAACATCAAGGGTCATTTGCAATGGAAATTTCCCAACCTTAAACATATTTTTTAAGTTTTAATTGGGTTCCTAAAATAATTTAAATGTCTAACTTCATGTACAAATACTACTTGATGAAAGGAACCTCCCAGCCAAGTTTCACAGAAATTGGAGTTATTTTTAGAATTGGCAATTCAAGCGATTTGTGTTTCGGAGGCTTCAGTTAACAACACAGGTGATCATAAAAGTAAAATATTTGGCTAACTACTACAAGTTGACATAAAAAAATAGGTAAAAAATATCACAATTACCAATTTTCATGCTTTGCTTCCAAGTATTGAATTTCAGTTGTGACAAAAATTAAATTATCACAGCAAGTCATTTTTTTTGTTTCGGAGGCTTCATGTTTACAATGGTTAAACATGGCAGAAGTAGTTTTTTTTTTTTTTTCACTGTTGGGATCATCTAAGCTGTTATTTTTTTGTGTGTATTGAATCAATGATTCTATGCGGCAGATATTGCAGATTTATAACATGATAATTTTTTCACCCATTTGTTAAGTATGGTGTTATTTGCATGTGAAGCCTCCGAAACGGGCTTTCTTGGATATCAGTATATTTTTCAAGCATTAACCATAATATCAATTTTTTTTTTTTTTTATGACATTCTGCACATATCATGCAACAATTACAATGCAGATATCAATATGGCACATACCAATTTAGATATGCATAGATGATAATTAAGTTTACTGTTGTTTCGGAGGCTTCATTTGTTTCGGAGGCTTCAATTGTTAACGGAAAGTTTGTATTGGGTCCCATTTTCAAACGGTGATATATATCTCCATGATTTAAAAACAAGTGACTTGAGGATCTACTTTGCTACATTTTGATAAATAGATTGGATGAGCTCTTTTATTTATATTTGCCCAAGCTTGCTGAACAGTTTGTTTCGGAGGCTTCAAAAAGGTTAACGGAAAATCGGCTCTTTGAAGTCAAGATTTTATAAAAATTTTAAAAGCTTGCAAATCAACTAATTTTTGTTACCCATTTCAAGTTAAGATATCAACTGTTATGAATCAAGAAGAAGTGAAGAAATAACCAAGAATTATGAACCAAAGCTATACCCACAAAGTTTGTTAACAATTGTTAACGGAAAATGAATTCTCCTGAAACGACAAATATCGAAGTCCGGTTCTCAAAAATACAGGGCTGTTCACAATTAAATCTAATGTGGCAGTGTTTACTGAACATATGACCGTACTTTCAGGATAAGAAAAATTATCCATGAACTAACTGAAGAAAACACAGGGTTTTACAAAATGTTACTGTTTTTTACAGTTTTTCAAAATGGCAATATTAGGTACATTTAAGCCTGCTAAAACTGAACGCAGTAACTCCCGAAGATGATTATGCTACCCAAGGTAGCTGCTAACTAGATGACTTATGTGGCCAAAAATCATGGAATTCTGTGGCTTTATTAGAAAACTACGGATCAAAATGTTAAAAATCCAAAGTTACACCCTTTACCGTGAAAATGACCATATAGGAACTTTTTGGGAGGGAAGAGAATTTTCACCTAAGGCAAGCCCAAGGCTCGAACCCTCGTCGATCGTATCTCCCGCACGAACGAACTACCCCCATTCACGCTGTACGAAGTTAGAATTAAAGGGGCCAGTTAGCACGCCAGGCACCACTAAGCATGCAAAGTGCATAGCATCGGACTTTTGGTGATCCCCGTTATCTTTATTTACCGTGTCAGGCTGCTCATTAAATATTCATGAACCCAACGCGTCACAAACACGTGGTCTTATTCGGCCGATCAGAATCTTTGCAATTGACCCGACATGGTTTTATGAATGAATTTTTGACCTTACCGGGCTCAGACATGCATTATTCAGTGCAGCCCTCGAATTAACCCACGGCACCGACGGCATATTGCCGTGGGTGCCCACCCCCATTGCCGCAATGCCCTCAAAATATGTCCTTTACCGACGGCAGTCACTTGCCGTGCCCCTAAATGAAGTTGCCGTGGGTGCCCTAGCCGGCCAGCCCTGCCCCTTCATTATAAAATCATTAACAAGTACTGGTTAAATCCCAGCAAAATTGTGGAAAATTAAATCGAAAATCTTGAACACGATCGCTATATATTTGAGCATCGTAACCCAGCTATCAATCACAGTATACACAATAGTTTGTTGTGAATTAATATTCATTACCCCTACGTAAGCTTACATATTCAGCCAATCACATCGGCTTATACATTATCTGGTTACTAGAAATCTGATTTCATTTTCTCGATTGGTCAGAGAAATACCTTCAACGTACTATCGGCCAATCAGAAACGCTGTTAGTAACTATAGCGTCCTTGACCTCGTGTCGTGAACAAAATCTGAGCGCTGGGCAAATCAATTGTTCTCTCAATTATCAAACATTGACTTCCCATTGCAAACCGATGGCGATACCCTTCCGGTATCGTCTTATCTTGTACATGTGAGCCCATCTCTAGATATGTTTTGCACGAAATAGTTTTTATCCCGGCGAATTTGATCAATATTATTACCAAAGTTACAGCTGTTTCATCGCTACATTTCGAGTCAGTTTTGTAGCTCAGAACTAGGGATCGCAAAATTTAAGTAAATTAAACTGTAAAGCAGGTTTTTAAGCAATCAGGTTAGTTTTAGTGTAAAGTTGAGAGTCGAATTTTACTTTGGTGTCGAATTCAGCTGACGGTAATGCATCTATTCGCTTTTGAAAAATTGCCTTGGTGCCCTTCTCAAATTTTCAACAGTTGCCTTGATGCCCTTTTGAAATATTACAAATTGCCGTGCTGCCTTGCCTTTTCAGTGAAAATCCACGGCAATTGTCAACTTGCCCTAAAAAAGTTGCCGTGCCCCTTCAGATCCTTAATTCGAGGGCTGATTCAGTGATTTTGTAATATTCAAGATGGCTGCTCGGCTATGGCGAAAACAGAATGAAAATCAATGGTTCCGTTCGGAAAATATTGCCGTTTGAAAATTGCCTTTTTTCTGGCGTCAAACGAGCAAAAATTTCGATGACTGAAGATACCGGTACTCAAATTTCATTTATCTGTAATTTTGGTTATAATTTTTTGTTGGACATGGAATATTTTTTCTGACTTGGCTGGAAGCTTATTTCAAGTGGTCATGATGCATTGATGGATTTCACTGCGGAGGTTGCAGTTTTTCAACGGAGATGGACAATATGCACGAGCTGTTTTTTGCCAAATTTTACAAAAATTTCACCGATCCTACACACATGATTCGTCAGTTCTGTGCACGTGATGTCATGCAGTGGGTGCGTGGCCGGTGGGGCAGTGCTAGGAAATTTGCATAATTTTAACTTGGTAAGAAGTTTGATTGTGTCCCGGCCGGCAGCGCAACGCCTTAACCACTCAGCCATCATATCAAACAAGAAGGCCAAAGTTGACACAAAAATTACTGTATAAAATAGTTAAGTTTCAGAATTCGACAGCCTTTCACTACAATACATTATACATAATCTTTTGCGATTTTTATGTTGAAGAAATGCAGAAATGCTTTCACAGAATCTACATTTCTAATTTTAATAAAACAGCAATGTCCGGCAGCACGGCGGATATTTTGAATACTGCATGGCAATAGCCAATAACACTTGTACATGTAACATGAATGATTGAAATCTTACCAGTTTCTGTGAATGGATTTGATTTTTTTGAGTAAGCTTAACAATACGATCAACTTTGAAACCACGATTGCAACTCTGTACAGCCATACTCGACAATCAGTTCCTATAGTTCGATACATGAAAATATAAGGAATAGCTGTGTCTAAATACTTACTGCAATTTCTGTCCTTCTTTTCACCAATTCGGATAATTCTGACCGCGTATCGGACTGTTGCGATGCTGTTTTCGACGACATTTTGAACCGCTCTTTCAGATGACCCTTGCCCCGGAAGTTGTCGTAAGCTGTGTGGAAATCTAACAGGCATGCTAATTGGTCAAAAGTTTAAAATGCTGTAACCCTGGACAAATAAAAATTCCTGTTAGAAAATGTTGATGGACATAGCTTCTGGGCGCACACCACATACTGAATGTACCAATTGAAATTGAATGGTTGTTTTTACAACAAAATGACCAAAATTAGGGGGGGGGGGCAAAGGCGTTAATCGGAAGTTGATTGTGGGGGACATGGACACACAAGTTTTCAGACTGCAACTTTTGTTAAATATGCTTGCGCAACGCAGGGGGTGTCTGATGAGGGGGGGTTGTGTCCCCCCTCAGACACATCATTTATCGGTATGACATTTTCGTATTGGTGCTGCCCTATTTTAAGAGCTACTACGGTATCATGGTTCCCTCATGGACGTACTCTTATTAGTACGTCCATGGTTCTAACTTCCCTGTAGGCCTACTACCCTCAGTCGTTGGAAAATTTTATGTAGGCCTATGGGCATAGAGGATGAAGTTCGCGCCTGCAAAGCGTGAGAAAATTTACAATTTCATACTATTTTAGCCAAATATCAAGGTATATGCCTGTATTTTGAGCCTACTTAGGGGTGGTGCAATAATTATGTGTAGGCCTACCCCTGGGGGGTGAATTCTCAAAATGGTCTGCCAAAAACGCTTGCCCCCCTTTGGCCATGCCAAAAATCTTTGCCCCCCTTTCGACGTGCCCAAAACCTTTGCCCCCCCCCGTTTTGACGTGCCAAAAATCTTTGCCCCCCCTTACACATGCAAGATTTTGGGGAACCCGAATTTTATAAAACCTTAAATTGTCTTAGGCCTATATACCTAATGCGAGCGCAGCGAGCAGGAAATTTTGCATATTTGAATGTGTTCCTAACGTTTTGCTATGCCTTTTTAGGGCGTAATGTAGAAACGGTACCCAAAATATCTGTGCCAAAAATTGCTTGCCCCCCTTTCGACCTGCCAAAAATCGCTTGACCCCCCCCTTTTCCAAAACATGCTTGCCCCCCCCCTTCTGGCCTGCCAAAAATCTTTGCCCCCCCTATAATTCCCCCCCGGGGTACACATAATTATTGCACCACCCCTTAGGACCCTAGACAGGAAGTGGGCCTACGGTAGGGCCTAGGTCGGGCCTAGGACCTATTTGCCGAAAATGGGGGGCGCATTCGATATTGTGCCCAGCTCCCCCCCTCCCAAATTTGTGGATGGGACATTGTCACACGGTCTCCCCGGACTCAGTGATGCCCATGGGTGGGGGTCTCGGTTTTAGTTTGGTCATGGATGTGCAGCTGGGATTTTGAAACCATAGGCCATGTATTACCGGTATACCGAAAAAATATACAAAATTTGACGAAAAAGAGACACCCAAAATACTAGTATACTAATTTTTGATTAATTTCTGTTCGAAATTGAGGAGTCCGGGGGAGCGCGGCAGGCTCCCTGCGAGACAGTCAATAAATGTAATAGAGAGCCCTCTAGGATTGATATTGGTGAACAAAAAGCCTGGTGGCGCACTTTACGTTTATGTACGGAGCAGGGCCTGTTACGGAGCAGGCAACGGAGGTGGCATTGTTATATTAGTATTCCTGAAGTAATTTTTGGACGTCGGCATTGGTTTATGAGGCGTATAATAATGAAAAAAAAGTTTTCATTTTAAAATCGGTTGTAAACCTATGTACTTCGAGAGTGACCCCCACCCGTCGAACCATTAAACAAGAATTCACATTAATTTTTAATTCAATTTACGAAACATGTGTATGAGCCCAGGCTTGGAGCAGTAAACAATGGTTACTAGCCTATTACCGTGCACTACGACAGCGAATTGAACCATACCCTAAAACAGGATACTAAAATCACGAAATAAACCTTCAAGAATGATGATATATTAATTATTACAGTGACATTTAAACACAAAACATATTTGAACATGTTTATTCAAACAATAAAGTCTTTTGTTCACATCGATAGGTGTATGGGTTAGTCAGACTATTGAACTAATCTATTTAAAGTACACTCCCTCTGTAGAAGATTATTGGAAGGGGTGAGTATGAACTTCAAATGGAATTAACATACTAACCAACACTAGAAACTCACCCTCTATCTCTCTGTGTGGAAGATTCAGGTTTATGAAATTCAAATGGAGCTGTTCCAATTGGAATTCAAACTCCCCCAATATTCCACAGTGCACAAGGAGTGTGGATATTAAATGGAAAAGCCAATTGATGACAAATGGCACGCGGTAGATGTCTTTTGGTGCCTTGTGTACTTAAAATTTTATAAAGCGCTTTCATTTTGCATTTGAATACCTGAGCGCAAAAAGACCGTAAGTCCACTTGGCCCCTCAACATGTATACACTAAAGTTACGTATAGTTTCTTAGGGCGAGTTTCCCGACAGGAGTCTTATTAAGCCGTAGTCTTAAGGTGGCCTTGAGGCTACTAAGCCTAGCCCGCTCTCGAAGCCCGAGTCTTAACTCTAGCCGGATTTCTTCAACGCAAATTCAACCTAGTCTTAGTGGCCTTGTAGGCTTAACGCTTGACAACCTCGTCCCTTTCAACCAGCGACTTAATTGTATAGGCTGTTGGAGGTAGATGTACATAAGCTGTGGTCCTCACGGTTTACCGTATACTAACAAGGTTGCCGTCTCGTTATCGCAATGTTCCCGGCGCAAAGATTAGCCTGGACCCCGGGGTCACTCCCATTGTGGCCTGTACACCATCCGCGATAATGAAAACGCGTAAAAGGGTCGTTTTTCGTGGGTAGGCACGATCCGCGCGTATCGCGTTTAGGGTGTCAAAAACATGAAAAAAAAAAAAAAGGGTAGCAAAATTGCAATTTCTAAATACGCGGAAATGAAATTTAGGGTATGAAATTTGATGTTAGGAATGAAATCCCTGTTTAGGGTGTCGTTTTAGCCAAGGGTTAAATCCTTGTTTAGGGTGCTTTTCAAAAGTTGATTATCGCGGATGGTGTACAGGCCACAATGGGAGTGACCCCCCCCCGGGGCCTGGACCCGCGGTCTTGTGCTTGGGCTTATACCGTACACAACTTGATGCAAGAATATTTTGTCTGTTTTTGTGTCTTTTATGTATTATTTTATTTCCACTTGACTTTTATGAGTCCAACTTGTATGAATGATACGTCTATGCTTTATACTCGTGATTCTTTCTTTGCATCCCAAAAAGGGTAAAACTGTAAGCCTAATGGAAAGGAATCTGTGATTCCCCTAAAAAGGAAAGCAACCAACGTGCTATATACTGCTGATATCAGTAGTCTTCTCAGATCTCACATGAAGTTATCTGTTGGTACAATATTTATAATTATTTAAGTAGAAGATATAGCAATATTATATGCATCTTCAAGATCCGTAAATCAGTTTTAATACTGCATGCATTATTGTTTCGTGTCAAATATTTACTATATCTTTACCAATTTTGTCCTTCTTCTATTGTATTAAATTGATGTCCAACCTGGTATAATATATAGGCACTCCAAAATAATATTGTAATAGGCCTACTTATGAAAGTAGGCTACGAGTATCAAACTATTAAGTCTTGGATAGGGACAGGTGGTATCATATAGGTCTTGATGATGATGATGATGATGATGATGATGATGATGATGATGATGATGATGATGATGATGATGATGATGATGATCATGATGATCATGATGATGATGAAAGAATTTTTTTTAAATTATATTCGTTGTTAAAAAAAACCATCATTCAAAATGAGTAGGTCTTATGATAGCAACAGCTACTTAAAAAATTCAACTAACTCAAATGAACACTAAAATAAAATGCTGAAATGTTCAACTAAATCGAACAATTACTTACCCACAGTGGCGTAACTAGACATTATCATTTGGGGGCGGGGTGGGGAAAGCGGGGGCAAACATAATAAATGAGGGGCAGGCATCGTTCATGCTGTTTGGGTTTGTAAGGGGTGGAGTGGGTCTGAGGAGTTATGGGATCTGCTTGGAATGTGTCCCCGGAACATTGGCGTAGATTTCTTTTTGTCATGGGGGGAGGGGATTGAAAAAAAAAATTATGGTACAAATGCCATATTTAAGGTATTAAAGCTGGTGACATATAGGCCAATGGTACAAAAGTGGGATAAATGCAATTTATTTAACCTTAAAAATTGAGTTTTTAAGGTTAAAATGACCAAATAATGAGGTTAATTAATAACTCTCAGAAGTAGGCCTAATTTACCTTTTTCTTGTGGGGGGGGCAAGAGCTCCCCACTCCCCCATTCTTACTCATGTTAATTGAAAGACCGTCAAAAATATGAAAGATAAACTTTGCGTTACAATTTAAATAATTTGTAAATTGAAATAGACCAAGGCTTACGACCTAAGACCTGCTCTGAGGCAGGGCCAAGAAAAGCCGCTGTAAGCCTGGTCTAACAGGCTTGCGTAGACTACGGCTACAGAAGACTAATTTCGAGAAATGCAAATTTTACTGAAGCCTGGGGCTAATCCTACAAGCCTGGCCCACGGGCTAACGAAGCCTCGAGGCTATGGTAGCCGTGCTTCGGGAAATACGTTTTCAGTTAAGCCTGATCTTACGACCTCTTAAGCCTTGAGGCTAGACAAGCCAATTGCTAAGCCACCCGTCGAGAAATTCGCCCTTAGGGTTTTATAATGTTTAATACATGTTCCAGGGTGAAACATCATGAAAGGTTGTGAAAGATTTGCTTTGGCCCCTGAACATGTATAAAACATTACCAAACTATGCGCAACTTTAGTGTATACATGTTGAGGGGCCAAGTGGACTTACGGTCTTCTTGCTCTCAGGTCTTCATTTATATTTTGGTACAATGGAATACAATGGTAGTGATATTTCAATCAAAAATTCATTTCAACGCCCTCAAGCACTGATTTAAACGTAATCTAGTTTGTTTTGTGTTTGTAACTATAAAACTTGGCAATAATAACACTGATTTAGACCTTCCACCTGTACACAGTATCATATTTTGTTATTCAGCATTTTATAGAAAAATAAAAGTCCCATTCAGTGATCGCAGCGCAAATCAAATTGCCTTGGTATTTTTTAATGAAAAATTTGGCAAAAACAAAGAACAGCAGAATTGACGAAGTTGAAGCCCCATTCAAACACATGTAGCTAATTTATATACAGTCAGTATATAAATTACAGACTTCGTGTAAATGTCTTATTTTGTCTACATGGCTTTCGGCTGAACCACTAGCTCTATCTATGACAATGACAAGTACCAAAATCTGAATTTTGATCATTTTTACGATCGTCCGGATGAACAAATCACTGATGAACAAATCACTGAATGGGCCTTAATATGGAAAAATAGCGCAAATTGATTAAAATATTAGCATGTCTAATCGGTTCTGTTTAGCAAAACCAATCCAATATTACTATCTTCAGTAGATAGCAAATCATAAATATTACTCTCTTAAGTAGATAGCAAGTCATAAATATTGCTATCATCTGTAGATAGAAAGTCATAAATATTTCTCTCTTCAGTAGATAGCAAATCATAAATATTGCTATCTTCTGTAGATAGAAAGTCATGAATATTTCTCTCTTCAGTAGATAGCAAATCATAAATATTTCTCTCTTCAGTAGATAGAAAATCATTAATATTACTATCTTCAGTAGATAGAAAGCCATATTAATATTACTATCTTCAGTAGTAGATAGTAAACCATAAATATTACTCTCTTCAGTAGATAGAAAATAATAAATATTACTATATCCAGTAGATAGAAAGTCATAAATATTGCTATCTTCTGTAGATAGCAAATCATAAATATTACTCTCTTCAGTAGATAGAAAATAATATTACTGTCTTCAATAGATGGAAAATGATAAATATTACTATCTTCAGTAAATCGTAAATATTACTCAATTTAGTAGATATAAAGTCATAAATATTGCTATCTTCAGTAGATAGCGAAGTCATAAATATTGCCATCTTCAGTTGTTATCAAACCACAAATATCGCTGTCTTCAGTAGATATATAGCAAATTAAAGGTATTGCAATCTAAACAAATGACGTCCATTCGAATGGTAAAAATGATCGACATTTTCTGATTTCCAAAATCATAAAGAAAAAATGGGCGTCTGTGATTTGACGACAATGTAACAATAACACTATTTTATCAAATTATTCTGCACTTTACTTTTCAAAGAAAGTAATAAATCACTGGTTTGAATAAATCACTGGTCTGAAAGGGTTGATAAAGTTCACTTTATATCATTCTTATTGTCCTTATTAAATACTTGTAGTTGAATGACATTTATCAATCTGAACTTGGCCAACACCCTGTCAGTTTGCATTTGGTCATAGGTGGGTGACCCCAACTCTTGTTTTTGTTTGTTTGTTGTTGTTGGTTTTTTTGTTTGTTTTTTTTGGTGTTTTTGTTTGTTTGTTTGTTTGTTTGTTTTGTTTGTTTGTGTTTTTTGGTTTTTTTAACAATCATTCAGATTCTCTATTCTTGTCTTCTTTACAATGCAGTCACTCATAAGATATAAATACTCCTGTTTGGAAAACAAGCCATAAAGAATTAAATATAGAATAACTAGTAGGCCTATATAGTTTTAATAATTTATATAGAATAATTCTGCTCCAACAACCCCACCCCCAACATATTATACCATGATTGCGTTCCCCCGTTTTACCCCATCAATTGTGATTTTGACATCTGGAAAAAAGTTCATAATTATTTTCTTCTATAATTTCAGTAAAGATAATTGTGTCCAAATAAGTTGCCCTTTCTTTGACAAAAAAGTGCATGGTGATATAGCCTTATACCCTGCAATTACCCTACACCCCCTATGGAAGATACGGCTTTAATATCCTACACGGGGGGTATAGATTTCAAATGGAGTTACCCATTCAGGTAACCCATTTAAAGTTCACACTCCGTGTGGGGGTGGGTGTATGGATTTCCCTGTGTGGAAGATTAAGGTTATGTCTTTCATAGGGCGTATGGATTTTTCCTGTGTGGAAGATTAGGTCATGTCTTCCATAGGGGTGTTTGGATTTCCCGTTGTGGAAGATTAGGCCGTGTCTTCCATAGGGGTGTATGGATTTCCCTGTGTGGAAGATTAAGGTCATGCATGTCTTCCATAGGGGGTGTGTGGATTTCCCTGTGTGGAAGATTAGGGTCATGTCTTCCATGTGGGTGTATGGATTTCAACTGGAATGGACCAATGCCGGTGCACCTGTACCGTTAGTGTCATTGTGATATTGCCACGCTTTTTCTTTGCTTTTTGTTTTCCACCATATTTATATTTAGTTATCCATCCATACATAGTTCAAAATATAAAGTGATGAACATTGTCAATAAATTGAATAATTATAACATAATTGAAGATCAAATTAAAAAGACTAGTTTGCGTATGACGTCCTGCACTGCAAAAAAAAGTGTTCAACATTAGAACACCACCTGTGCAAAATTTGACACACTGTATTCAATTTCATAATGCTTGGTGTTCGTAACCATAATGCTTAGTGTTCGTAACATAACGTCAGAGGAAACTTTTAAACACATAGTGTTTGAAGTGTTCAGCATTAGAACACCACCTGTTCAAATGTTGACATACTGTATTCAATTTCAGAATGCTTAGTGTTCGTAACACAATGTCAGAGGAAACTTTTAACACATAGTGTTTGAAATGTTCAGCATTAGAACACCACCTGTTCAAATTCGACATATAAGGCCTATTTGACATACTGCATTCAATTTTGTAAGAGGAAACTTTTAAACACATAGTGTTTGATCATTCACTAAATGTTCATAAAATGAACACTGTATGTTTAATCTACAATTTTCACAACACTATTAATAGGCATATAGCATAAAATGCTCGCCTGATTGTAAAACCATTTTTATAATTGGTTACTATTATTTATGGAGATCATCAGTTGTTCTCATTTTATTTTACACAGGCCTGCAGCTTGCACGGAATGAAAGAACATTGAACATTTTGCGGTTTATAGAAAATACCTGAAAATAGGCCTAGGGGTAGGCTTACGTCGAATATTGAAATTTAGGCCTATACCGTACACTCCAAATAACTCTGGGTGCACGCCCATAAAGGTCTGTTCACAACTTTTACACTGAATGAACATGTAATGTGTTCGTTTTGAACACTGTATGTATGTAGGCTATATTTACCACGTGCTGGGCCACGCATGCGTCGTTGCACCGTATAATAGAACAGACGATGTCATCGGGTGAGAAACCGCGATTTGGACGGGGATTTGGAGGTGAGATTTTACCCACAAAATACCATTTTATTTAAAAACAAATATATCGAACGTGTTCTCCACATATCATATAGCAACGAGACTAAAAATGTAAATTCATCGTTTTTGTATTGCGTGGTTTTAGTGCATTTTAATGAATGCGCAGTAAGCTTATCAATCATGACCATGCAATTGTCACATGGTCAGACAGTGTGCAAATCTGCAATTTGATATAGGCCTAATGTGAATTATACTGTAGGCCTAAACCTCTGACGAGTGTGTCTTACAACTGGTCAGTATGCGGGTCGATTTCATGCCATGGCATGCCTGATGGAATAGATGTAATTGCGATTTTGCACTAGTCAAACATGCATAGGCCTAGCCCTAGGTTTGCTGTAATTTACTACTGAGTCTGTTGTTACAATTAAATTTCGGACAAAGGTGTACATTTATACATTGACCCATTGTACTTTGCTTTGTGTAGGCGTATTGCATCCCTTTTTGTAACACTTATTGAACATATGTAGGCCTAAGTGTCATATGTTCCAGACTTGAACACTAAGTGTATGACATTTGTGAACACAACTCAGTGTTCAAAGATTAGAACACAAGTGTTCTAAATGATTAGAACACAAGTGTTCTAAAGCTGAACACATTTGATTTTGAACATGTAAATGTGTTCTTAAAGTGTTACATGGCATTGAACATGTAAATGTGTTAGGATTTGGAACACTTTGTGTTCAAAGTTTTAACATTAGGTGTTCAAAACATGAACACACCATGTTCACAAAATGACGACAATATGTTAACATCAAGTGTTCAAAAGGTGAACACACGTGTTCACAAATTATACTGTTGTGTTAAAGTCTGGAACACTTGGTGTTCACAATCAGTACACTTTTATATGTTCAATAAGTGTTACAATTTTTAGTGTTCTAATTCAGAACACTTTTTTTTGCAGTGTGTCAACCAGACCAAAATGCCGTACTGCGCAGGTCGGCAACCAATCACGACGCGTCTTTGCCCTGACGTCAGACGCAAACTAGTTTTTTTAATTCGGTCTTCAATAATACCAACCTTAATCTCTCCACGCGGGGGTCGATGCAGACGGCAAAAGTTTCAAATTTTCATTGAAAATTGAAATATTTTAGAATAGTAGTTTCCATGGCCATTATTTGGAATCAGCATGAAAAACGCATTAAAATGAGTACAAACAAGCCCAGTGGTTCTTGAGATAGCTCTTGATAATGTGAGAAAATATCTTAAAACATGGAATTTTTATGTTGAAGTCTATGGCTAGCAATGCATTAATGATTTGCATGCTAACTATGGGTTTAACATAAAAGTCCAAGTTTTGATACATTTTCTCATAATATCAAAAGCTATCTCAAGAACCACTGAACCAATACCAGTCTTGTTTGTACTCATTTTGATGCATTTTTCATGCTGATTCCAAATATTATGGGCATAAAAATATACAATTCTGATTTTTTGTTAAAGACAATTTGGAACTTCTGTATGCAGTCGACCCGTATGGAGAGGGTTTTAATACTATTGCCCGTTATTTTGACATCTGTTTATGATGCAGGTTTTACATTTTCTGTGACGTTGATGCCTTTTTATGTCATTTTATTTGCCTTCTATTATGCCATAAAGCTCTTTGTTATTGCTGATAATTGTACCAATGATGCTGCAAAGCCTTATTGTTCGTTTTATTGCATTGTTTTACACTTTGATATCTAGCAATACAATGCAAATGATCGCGATTAATTTTAGGTATAGTTAAATTTAAAAGACAATTGAAATAAATCTGTCCATTGCACAATACTACATACAATATATGCACCTGTTGTGTAGTTGTGCACATATCGTGTCCCTGAAATAACTGTATCATCGAAAAATTTTGGTGCATTTAATGAATGAATCAAACAGAAACAATTATATTTTGGGGTTTTTTTTTGTTATGTTTTTTGTTGTTGTTTTTTTGTTGTTGTTTGTTTACTTGTTTTTATTTATTTATTTATTTATTTATTTATTTATTTATTTATTTATTTATTTATTTATTTATTTATTTATTTATTTATTTATTTATTTATTTATTTATTTATTTATTTATTTATTTATTTATTTATTTATTTATTTATTTATTTATTTATTTATTTATTTATTTATTTATTTATTTTTTTTTTTTTTTTTTTGGTTTATTTAATTTTGACAATTAATCACTCCTTTTTTTAAATATCATAAGAATTTTAAGAAAATACCTTAATTTTCAATCCGTTCCACGGATTCAAATAATCATCAATCAATGACATTTATAAAAAATCTCATGCTCTCTAAATCTAAAAGAGTGAATTTTCAATATTTCAAGGAGTTGACGAAGGACACACCGTCGTTTTTGAGTGGAAAACACTCCACTCCTTTTAGAGTGAAATTATTCCACTCAAAAGGGGTTTACTCTCTCACTCTTTTTTTTTCACTCTTCCCACTCGGTGTACATTTAGAGAGTGCTCATTGGTGCTCCAGATCAGATCTGTGATTGATATTATATTAAATCCGTAAAAATTAGGTATTCTCGGTAAATTCTTATAATTCATTATACTCTTTTTCTCTTTCATTTGCCACCACCCAGTGGGTCATAGTACCTTCTTAGCATTTCGATATGAAATGGACCCAAAATAGGACTACCGGTATTGACCCGGATCTTATGAGGAGTGCCATCCCCGGTTGCGAAATATTTTTATTGTATTCTTTAGTCTTTTCTCTTTCATTTGACACCACTCAGGGGGTCACACCTTCTTGGCATTTCGAGATATGAAAGGGACCCAAAATGTGAATATTGACCCGGGTCTTATGAGGAGTGTCACCCTCGGTTGGAAAATTGGTTTTTTTTAATACTATTTTTGACTTTTTCGTTTTCATTTGACACCACTCAGGGGGTCATACCTTCTTGGCATTTCGAGTATGAGAAGGACCCATATGAATATTGACCCGGGTCTTATGATGAGTGTCACCCCCAGGAGCGAAATGTTTGCATTATATTCTTTACTTTTTTCTCTTTCATTTGACACCACCCATGTGGTCATACCTTCTTGGCATTCGGAGATATGCCCAAAAAGCGAGTGAGTAAGTAAGTTAGATAGACTAATATAGGCTGATACCATTTCATGGTTCAGCAAAAATGAAAGTTTTCGACGATACAGTTCTTTCACGGACACCCTGTAATCATGTCCAATCATGGACAGTCCGTATGTGATGCGATCAAGCAAAATCCGTTTCAAGTATAATATAGGCCCAAAACAATTTTGGGATTCTTATATTTTAGGCCCATTTAAGGTCTTGTCCCTGGCATTCCATTCTTTTTTCCAAATTTTTTAGGTCTTTCCTAGGTGGGATGGTTCTAGAGGTGAATTTACACCTGTTTATCCCAGCCTATTCGCTGGTCTTTTAACATGTTTTTTATAAAAAAAAAAAGCTTTTATATTTATATTTTTCAAAATTTTGATGTGCAATAATTATGTACCAGTGATGAAGTGTAATAAATAAAATAAATAAATTTATTCAAAGCTCCGCATTAGTGAAAACCCCATGTCAATACGACTTTTGGTTGCAAAGTTACAACAATTTGAATACGACACCGGTACATTAAAAAGAAAGAAACGGAGAAAATGAAGTTATAAGGATTCAGAAAATGTATAAAGAAGACATTCCCAAAAATTTTTCACAATTTTTTTCTTTGGGAATTCCCCCCCCCCCCAAATGGTCATTATTTTCATAACCCTAAAGAAGACATGGGAATTCTCAACAAAAAGACACCTTTTTAGTTTATGCTTGGGAATTCCCAAATATTTTTGCAAAAATTTGCCTGTCTTCTTTAGGGACACTGGGAATTCACAATTTTTTAATCATTTTATTGTCAAAATGGGAATTCCCATTTTTTTTAGATAAAATTTTGATCTGGGAATTCCCAAACAAAAATTTATGGTACAAACTTACATGTCTTCTTTAGGGGGGCATTAATGTCTAAAATAGCCCATTGCTATATAACTAGCATTGTTTAAGATCATGAAAACGAAGATTTTGACACCATTTTCATCAAGATCGGAGCAAGTTTAAAATTTTGACGTCCCCCTTATATTTTCTTTTGTATGCAGATATCATACATGCAACAAGTAAAAAAAGAGATGTTAGCTTGCTAAAACCGTCTCAAATTTTTTTAATTGAGTCGACTTTTGATCCATGAATCCTGTAAATCTACATAACTTGTATAATGTTATTTCAGATCATCCAAAATGTTCATTGAATAAGACTAACGGGATCTTAGAGTTACTTGATATCAATGGTCCATCTATATATAGAAAGAGAGATAGCATTTTATTCTGAACTTGTTCTATATTATGCAGGGAAGTCCGTTCTCAGAAAGGGATAAATGTTCAAAGTGCAGTAAAACATTTTTCATATAAGATACAAATAATTATAACCTCACACAAAATCAGACAAATGAAAGCAGGAATTATATAATTTAGTAGCCTATCAGTATTGCTAGTAAATTTTATTAATGTTTATTATTGCTATATGATATCTGTACAGTACTGTTTTAACTCAGTTATTCATGAGTAAAATAGTAATTGTTCAAGTTCCGTCAATGTCAATGCATGGTATACATAATACAATTACAATCTTTACACATTTTACAATTTAGTTTTCCAGTTTAATTTCAATACGATTCAGGAAAGTATAAACGTTCGTCATATCATCATCCAAACCAACGTTATTGTAAATGTCTTATTATTACCAAGATATTTTTTGCAAGAAGTGCCATTTGTAACCTTATACTAAACATGCTAAAACGGTTTAAGTTCTAATACTATTTCCACTATCACAATGCTCTTTCCAAACCAACCAAAATCATCTGCAACTCCTTTGTGTTGCAGCATGGCCGCCCATAGTATACCTCCATGCTGCAGTATATAACATGCGAAATTTTGAATTCTAATTTGAAGGTACTAGTATTCCAAACTCTGCATTCATGTTGGGTTATTACCTATAGAAGAAGTCGGAAATTTTCGATATTGTTTTGTATTGTATCTTTAAAGGTAATGATGATAAGTATAAAAGTATACATTTTCAGAAAGGAAATGATACAATGAATCCAACTAACACAGCAGATTACTGCAAAAACGAGCAGTTTTTGAGAAAAGCGCCAAAATTGATTTTCCATGCCAATTTTTTCCGTCATAACAACTTACCCTAAATATCAAAATTGACAAAAGTTGCATATTTGTGTTCTAAAGAAAGTGTTTTCCTAAATTTTTGATTTTTTTCCTTCGTTTTAAAAATATGGATCAAAAAGAATCAAAATTTGACTTTTTGTCAATTTTGACCAACATTTGGGATATTTTAAGGTATATTTTCAAAACGAAGAAAAATTTAAAATAAATTGAGGAAACACTTTCTAGATTTGTGTCTTTAGAATACAAATATGCAATTTTCGTCAATGTTGATGTTTAGGGTAAGTTGTTATGGCGGACCGAAAAAAATTGGCATGGAAAATCAATTTTGGGCATGCTTTCCTCAAAAAGTGTTCATTTTATTTTTGCAGAAATCTGCCGTGCTAGTTGGATTCCTTGCATCATTTCCTTTCTGAAAATGTAACTTTTATGTACTTATCATCATTACTTTTAAAGATACAATACAAACAATGTCTAAAATTTGAATAGATTCCCCCATTCTGGTAACGCCATTTGAAATTCACACTCCCTGTGTGGGAGATTAAGGTCATGTCTTCCTAGGGGTGTGTATGGATTTCAACTGGAATAGCCCAACATGTCAGTTCTAAGCTTCTTTGAATTGAGACCAATTCATACTTAATGTGGTATAATAGTTCATTCGTTGCACTATTAATGAACCTACTTGTATGGGATTTTCTCAAAACGTCGTTGTTTGGGTGAAAATTTATCCCACTACTGGCAGGAATTGTGACACATAAGATTAAGAAAGACAAAACAATACAAACAGGACAATTACTGATAAGCTACTCTCTTAAATTGGCCGACTGAAATATTTCAATCTTTTAACGATTGCTGATAAGAATCAATCTAAGTAGATTAAAAAATAGATTGAAACATTTGTTTGTTTTGACTCTAACTCTCTTTGTAGACTGATTTCACTATCTAATCAAGTGTTACTCCTATTGTACACTCTTAGAAAAAAAGGTTCCAGGGGGGGTTCTTGAAATGACAAATGGTTCTTGTTGGAACATCACATCTCCAAAGAACCTTTTAAGGTTCTTTATGTTCTTGAAAAGGGTTCTAAATAGCAAAATGTGGGTTCTATATGGCTATAGGGTTCTTCCAAGAACCATAATTTTAAGGACAACAGGTTCCAGACTGTCAACACACACCTATGTTGCAATAATATACCTACACATGATAAATGAGTTTTAAATTAAGGGTATACAAGGTATTGTTGGTCGAAGCAGCCAAAAAAATCGATTTTCATAATCTGAATCAATATATCATTGACAAATAACACTTTGGTGTTTTGCAAAAGTTCATTCTACAAATCATGTACTTTGAAAACTTGCTTAATTTATTGTTGTTAATGAGTTATGTACATTTTACAAAAGTGTTGTTGTTTCAGCCCTCATTACAACATAACTCAAGAACCACAAGACCTACAAAAGTATTTCTGTGAAATTTGAATTCTTCTATATACGCTCGCAAGGAAATGAGTAATGCAATTTTTGCCAAAGCTCACTACCATTCGCAAGATGTTGTGAACTACCAAATCGCAACACTTTAAAATAGTGTATTACCTTAAATGTTTTTGTACTTTATCCTTTTGAACAATACTGTCTATAAAAAGTGAGCTTACTAGTTAATTTATTTGATATACCTCTTTCAATGATACACTGATGAGAATTTCAATTAATTATTCCTGCTGGGTAACGATATGTAGTGTGCAGTAAAGCGGCCATCTAGCAAGTTCACATGTTGACACCATAGAATATATATTCTGCTTTTTAAACTTTTACCCCATAATTTCCCCCATTCTTCAAGCCATGCCTTTATCGGAGGCTAATTTCTATATCCAATAAATGTACCCAAGATTGCCATCAAAATTACTCAATCACAAAGAACACAATCTCATCGTTACTCTTCCCCCAGAAGAAAATCCATAAGTTAACTTGGAATTCTCCCAATGGAAGGACAGTCAACCAAATTGACCATAAGGTTCTTTCTAGAACCCATTAAAAAGGTTCCATCAAGAACCTGTAGGGTGCTCCCAGTGGGACAAACTGCAAGAACCATTAATGGTTCTTGAAAGAACCATTAAGGTGCTTAATAGAACCTGAATGGGTTCTAGATAGAACCCTGTTTCATGGTTCTTTATAGAACCTCCACAAAAGGGTTCTCAAGTAGAACCTTACATGGTGCTTTAGCACCTTTTATGGTTCTAAATGGAACCTTTTTTTCTAAGAGTGTAGGCCTACTGCCAAATGACATGTGTTGCATATGCGTATATTAGAGTGAACATTTTCAATCTTTTTCAACTGGAAAGGACTTGTCCCTAATTTCGGACTGTAAAAGATTGAAAAACAATGATAATCAATCCTTTCTACTGAAAATTCAATCGAAAAAGATTCGCCCCTAACTTTAATCGCTAAAAGTTTGTAAAATATTGAGAATCACTCCTTTTGATTGAAAATTTCAAATCACCCGAACGATTTGTCCCTAATTCGGGACGACGAGATTGAAAATTCAATCTTTTTGATTGAATATTCAATCGGGCAATTTAAGAGAGTATTAACATTAAAAACTATGTTTTATACGGTTTTATAGCAACATTGCTAATTTCAATGTAAACTTATGTGTATATACCATTTTCATTCCAAGAACATGAACATTTTGTACTGCAAAATATAGGTATAACATATGCAAACACAAAAATGTTCTTAAAACTATTGACGTTATAAACGTGTTATAAAAACGTTATGGTTTCATTCAAAACGTTTTGACATTTTAATGTCGGGTTATATAAAGGACATGATCAAATCTTTTTAAAAACGTTTTATAAAAAAAAGACACATTTTAAAATGTTGTCTAAATGTTATTATAGAATATTTTTGGCAAAATGTTTTGTCAACTCTAAAATAACATGATGTTAGGATGTTTTGCTTTGAGTTTTCGAAATGTTTTCGAAACGTTTTATACCCCTTATAAAGCCCGACAATAAAACGTTTTCTGTAAAACTGGGAACACAATGATGCTGCATGAGAAGCCTTAACCAAAGGCTATATACGAGTATGTATAAACTGAAATTTACTGCAACTGTATAACCATCTATAATGAACTGATATAGTATAAACATTACTGTTAATTTGGACATAAAAACATTGATATTAATTTTACATATTTCCCATATAGAATGATAATCCAAATGATACCCCCTTCTAATACCTTAAAATATATACCGTAAAAACTATAGTTAGCATCATGTGCTTACTATCGAGCGCTTTTAAAACATGCAAACATGAAGAGCCCCATCCACAAAAGTGTAAAGGGTTTTGAGCAAATCATTGATATACATAGTTATACGAGCAAATAAACCTGCAAATGTGTGTCTCAACCCCATTAGCTCAGTTGGTAAAGCGCCGGACTTCGGTCCAATTCCATGTTTTCAAAAGTGCTCGATAGTTTTGTTTTTTTCATTTCATTCGGCTGCGAAGCAGGCGACTACAAAGTTTCTCCATGTACTACGATCTGAAGCCAAAGTGGCAATGGCATCTGGTAGTAGAAAGTTGTCGAAATCCCCCAACAGTTTTTGCACATAAGACAAGTAGGATGTTCTTTGCCTTCCAGGTCTTCTTTTACCATGTAATGGGGTGTAGAGAGCATATCTTCTGCATGGTTCATCTTCCTGCATCCTCAGGATATGTCCCAGGAATCGTAGTTGTCGTGATCTGACAGAGTTGATAAGAGGCACAGTGTTGGTGATGGCATAGACCCTTTCATTACTAACATGGTCGGTGCGCTTGATGTTCAGCATTATCCTGTAACATGATGTACCAAAAGCGTTGATCTTATTTTCCATATCAGTAGATATCACCCAGGACTCACAGCCATAGAGCAAACAGCTTGACTTTTGTTGCAACAGTGATTGTTGAACTTCTCCACAGATGCTCCAGTTTCCAAAATGCATACCAAGCAAGCGCCTTCCGTCGGGAGAGGTCACTGGTGCTAGAGCCCATCATGGAACCAAGATATTTAAAATCAGTGACATACTTGATGGGTTCTCCGTATACTTGGAGTGGTGGCTGAGGATTGCAGTTGATGGTCATGTACTCAGTTTTGGGAACACTGATGATGAGACCCAGGCTTTCTGCTGCAGCCGCTGTTCTGGTCAGCTGTGCCTGTGCCCGCGGGATGGAAGATTCAAGCAAGGCAATATCATCAGCGAAATCCAAGTCGTTCAAAACCTTGGCAGGATAACGCCTGGAGCGACGCGGGTGTGTTTCAACACTCGATAGTAAGCACATACTATATAAATGTTAACTATCGAGTTTTTACGATAATGCCATCTAATGTACCGTCTCACTTCTGTACAATTTTATTACATGGATCGTAGTGTAAAAATGGCGAAAATAAGTTATATTGTATCAGATAATGTACTACTGAAATTATTGCTTCTTTTGTTAAGAAAAATATCAAAAATATTTGATTGTCAGATATTCATAACTATTGCTTGCAAGTTTTAATACTGCTAATGTCCCACGCGGTATTGGCTATTCCATGCAGAAAATAGATATACACACACCCCTATCGAGGAGTTCGGATTTCTGGATTTTTTTATCCGGTATATAGTGATTGTTGGAAAGTGTCCAAAGGCGAAAATATCCAACAGAAAAATAGTTCAAACTCGGAAATCCTTAATTTGAGAGGCTTGTTTTGGCAATTCCATGATTATTCCATTATTGGATTGCATTGCCCGTCGTTTTCAGGAAACAAACCTGGAGATCCAGACATTTTATTGACCATTTACTCCTCTGTATGGGATGTGCACTTATTTTCTGCAATATGCCAATACAAACTGCAAGTAATTGTACATGGATCTCGAGATGAACAAACAGTTAGCAACTAGCGTATAGCCAGGATTTTTAGTGTGAGGGGCAAAGCCTAATTTTCATCCCCATTTGTCAGTTTTGTGACCCATTTTTAGTCCTCTCAAAGACACTTTACTATTTGTCGACCCCATGTATCCCTGAATATTTTATGTGGGGTATCCCCCGACCCCCTTGGCTACGCTCCTGCAAGTGGTTCGTGAAAGGAATTCTTTTTATAAGCTTGCTACTTGGTCTAATGCTATACTATACTTGACTGTCCAAAAAGATCGCCCAGATTGGTCTACAAACTTCACAGGTCTATCGGATGCATACCTGCAGACATATCTCAGCTGGAGCTATTTAATAATTTTAATTTAAAAGTCTTTAGCTGCTCTGGAACATGTCCGTTAAAAGTCTTTCGATAGGAATGCTACCGATGGTTTCCTGGAAGAACAACCGCTCTATGAGCTTACTGCTGACTGCCCTCAATGCGGGGAGTGTAAGAAGAAGGCGACCAAATCGGACTGGTCTACTAGTGTAGGCATGACGGACATAGTCGCCCAGCATTACTTGGGCCTGGTCTTGTAATGATTCCACTTGGACTGGTTCTTTTAAGCCGAGTGTTTCTGCAAAAGAAAGATGGAAAATTATAGATTTGTTCAAAATTATATTCAAGAATTGAAAAAAGGAATTCCGCCATTCCATTTGAAAAAATCCTCTATGGAACACATGGCCTTAATCGCCCACACAGAAGGTGTGTATTTCAAATGGAGTCACCCATTCAGGTAGCTCTATTTGAAATTCAAACTCCCTATGTGGGAGATGAAGGGTATGTCTTCCATAATATGGTGTAATGGTTCCAACTGCAATAGCCCGGAAAAGTGGTATTTATTGAAGAATTGGCTCTTGTTGGATAAGAATACTGATGCTCTTACTTCAACTTCAATGAATGTAAATTGAAGATATATCCTTAAACTAAATTACCATTATATACTAGTAAGCTATACCGCATTCAAACTTTTTAATTGAAGGCTATTTTAAGCCAAGTGTTGTGTCTTCTTCATGTATAACCTTGTTCACTTTGGAAAAGCCCAAGTTTTGGGGGGAAATGCCACATGTACCCCTAGTAATGCTTATAAGTCTTCACTCTCTTCACGCGGGTGTCGACTGCAGACGACAAGTTTAAAACAAAATTCAAAATTCAAAAATTTCAGAAATGTGAATTTTCATGACCATATTTGAAATTAGCATGAAAAATGCATTAAAATGAGTACAAACAAGCCTAGGATTGATTCAGTACTTCTTAAGATAGCTCTTGATATTTTGAGAAAATATTTCAAAACTTGAACATTTTCCATTGAAGCGCATGGCTAGCACGCAGAGCATTAAAATATTTCCATTTCCATATTTTGTAATATGAAATATGTAATATATCGGCATATCTCTTTTATTATCAATACACTCATGAACAATCATGAGAATATGTGTTGAGAATTTGGTAAGAGTAAAATAGACCGGTGTTAGAAATAAGAGAGATTTGAAATATCAACATACCTGGTTTGAAAAGTGCGACAGCCTTCAAGCATGCATACTCTGTGAAGTCCACATCCAAACTTCTGAGATGCGCCACTACATCTTGCATGTATCTGATTTGTGACCTCACTTCATTTACATATTCATTAGATGGTTTTTCTAGGTGTTTAGTGAGACTCTTCACCATGGTTTCTGTGTCCAAGGGCACAGACCACTGAGCAATGCCGAGGAGAAAGAGATCCCTCCAACCTTCTTCCAATAACATAACCTGAAACAAAGAGATGATGAAAATCATTAGGTAATGTTGTGCAAAATGTTCAAAATTAAAGTCAGTAGCGTAGCCAGAACTTTTTCAGAGGGGGGGGGGGGGCAAAGGGCTGCAGTTTTCAAGGGGTGGGGTAAAATTTACCGAAAATTGTCAAAAATGGGCTTAAAAGTATATAAAAAGCCAAAAACGTACGTGCTATCTACTGAAGATAGCAAATGAAAAGTACGTGCTATCTACTGAAGATAGCAACAGAAATGTACGTGCTATCTACTGAAGATAGCAACTGAAAGGTTCGTGCTATCTACTGAAGATAGTAACTGAAAAGTTCGTGCTATCTACTGAAGATAGTAACTGAAAGGTTCGTGCTATCTACTGAATATAGCAACTGAAAAGTTCGTGCTATCTACTGAAGATAGTAACTGAAAAGTTCGTGCTATCTACTGAAGATAGTAACTGAAAGGTTCGTGCTATCTACTGAAGATAGCAACTGAAAAGTGATCTGCATATTAAAATGAAAAATCTCCCAGGTATTTTTACCACACAAAAAATATTTCATGCTATTAATGGTATTGTTGTTTTTAATATTGACTAGTTAATTTTAGTAGATGCATTTCACTTCGGATTGTGAGGTTTCCTGAATTACTATGTTTACGTCTTCAGTAGATAGCAATGTTCTCAACAACTTTAGCCTATTGTTTACATGTTGACTATATATATTTTAGTAGATGCATTCACTTCGGATCATTGAAGTTTCCTAAATTACTATGTTTACGTCTTCGGTAGATAGCAATGGTCTCAAATAATTTGTTTTTGAAATTGATTTTTATTGAATACTTTATGCTTAATTTAATTTGTAATTTTTATTATTTTCTCGCTGTTTGCCGTTGTGTTTTGTATTTTCTCTTTGTTTTTAATCATGTATTGTATTACGTTTTGTTTAGTCTTGCACTTTGTTTACATTATTTTCATTTTCCCAACTCACCTAGTCTACTTTAGTAGACCATTTTAATAATTATCATCCCTCTAATCCCTCTGACCATGGGAAATCCACATTCTGTTCTGAACCAACAGCTAGCTATCCATGACAAAAATGTCCTTTTTTTTCTCTGGGCAGGGCAGTCACGGGAATGTGTTGTGTTGTATGCATGGAATGGTATGAATGAATTGTTTATCAAAAAGGGTATGTAAAGCAGTCTACAACTTACCTGGTCATGATATGTCAGTAGCCTGTAGCACGGTATATTCTTGGTCCATTTCACTGACGTAAACAATAACCTAGCGGCTAATTCAGGTATAGACTCTGGGCTTGCATACAACCCTCCAATTCCTCTCATCTCTGCCTCCTCTCGCCCTCCATCTCTTTTCATCTCACCAGATCGGACCCGCCCAGAGGAGGATAACTCGAGCGCTAATGGACTCACGTTAAACTGTTCAGCTGTTAGCAGACTGTGATAAAAAGTCCCGTAGTACATAGACGATGAGACGTATGAAGAGGGGGTGACGGGGCTACTGCGTCCCGCAGATGACGGGTGGTTACGGGCAAGATGAAGTGGGGGTGATTCGGGGGAGAGACTCGTGCAAGTGGAGTTCGGAGTTGCGGGGCTGCTGAGTGGCTGCCCGGGTTTTGATTTGGGTTTGCGTGGTCCTCGC
This sequence comes from Amphiura filiformis, assembly GCF_039555335.1. Lineage (NCBI taxonomy): Eukaryota > Metazoa > Echinodermata > Ophiuroidea > Amphilepidida > Amphiuridae > Amphiura > Amphiura filiformis. The sequence goes on along the minus strand of NC_092646.1, from coordinate 52,697,810 downwards.
TCGTGTTGTACAGCTGGAATTGATAAAGAAAAAGAAGACAAACATTTTAAAAATAATGGCTTAATTTACTAAAATAAAATATGTCACGATCAAATTGGGACTGTGTGTTAATATATCCATGGGCTTTCAATTAACTTTTACCCGCTTTCTTGATCACACACTTGGACAAACAACACAAGACCGACATATTTGTTTAATATATAACTGAAAGATATAGCACCATGAACTTTGCTTTTTTAAAATGTCAAGCAATAAGTTTTTGAGTTGAAATTATATACCCACGGGCGGGGTGAGCAATTTTGATTAAATCAGCCACCGTAATTGATATTTAACCTGTTCTTCAGCCGACTTACAAATCACGCACTTTCCGATTTATTTAAGCAATCGGCAATTTTACAAGTTGGTTTTATACATTTTACACATTAATTGATTCTATATCTGCACCTGTTAGCCTGAAGGAATGAAAACAAACCGTGTACAAACGAAGATCACCAATTCCCTATCTCACTCTCTCTCTCACTCTCTCTCTCTCTCTCTCTCTCTCTCTCTCTCTCTCTCTCTCTCTCTCCCCCCCTCCCCATCTCCCTTACCCTCTCTCTCTTTCCCACTCTCTTTCTCCATCTCCCCCCCCCCCCCATCTCTCCCTCTCTCTTTCACTCTCCTCTATCCTCTCTTTCCCCCACAGTATGTCTTTATCTCTATTTTTTTGGTTACGTAACATAACATACGGTAACATACTAACATAACATAATGTAAGTAACATAACGTATAACGTAACATAACATAACGTAAGTAACATAACGTAACGTAACATAACATAACGTAAGTAACATAACGTAACGTAACATAACATAACGTAAGTAACATAACGTAACGTAACATAACATACGGTAACATACTAACATAACATAATGTAAGTAACATAACGTATAACGTAACATAACATAACGTAAGTAACATAACGTAACGTAACATAACATAACGTAAGTAACATAACGTAACGTAACATAACATACGGTAACATACTAACATAACATAACGTAAGTAACATAACGTAACGTAACATAACATAACGTAAGTAACATAACGTAACGTAACATAACATAACATAACACAACCCAACGAAACGTAACGTAACGCAACGTCATCTTCAATTTCCTTTTTCATTTTACTAATCTGATCTATGGTGGTAGGATCAACTCTGTACTTGTTAATTGATTTTGATATTTCCTTTTCTAGGCAAATTTCAATTCATCTAATCTTGATTAACCTATTGCATGCGCAACTTTGACTCTTTACTGCTGATAAAACTCGTAAAGACCGAAAGTATGAAACGCAGTCAAAGCATGCAAGTATAAAGATAAATAAAAATATCGATATTAATAACTAAATCTAAAAAGTAAACCACTGAGTTTTTGTAAACCTTTGACTAAGTCTTAATCATCTCGGTGACGACTTAATAATCAGTGTCACTTTTTTCATAAAATAATCAAAATTAATTCTATACATCCACAGCATTAATTTCAAGAAACTAGTATGTGCAGCTTGAGTAGTATAAATGACACGGCTGATTTGACGCAGTCGTCATATTTAGCTCAGGGCTGCCAGGTTTTTGGCGGGATTACATCACCTATGGATACACAAAAGGTGAATTGAAGGCCGCCCATCATGCATTGCGATTTTTTAAAAATATTACAACGGTGCAGATTACTTCGTCGTCGATATAGGCCAACCCTTCCTTCGTAGAATAGTCTGAGATACACACGCTCCAGTAAACCAGGCGATAGACCTATATTAAAACAAGGGCTGCCGGCTGTTTTTTGGAGTTGCTGCATGTGGAAGCCCAAGTACAAGTAGGGCACTACTATGGTGTACGTGACATGATATGTCTGATTGTTCAATGAAACAGTGAATGAAGATAAACTTTAACTTTCTTTCTATAGCGACAGGTTGCAACTCATCTTATCGTTTGATCTTAAATCCTCGATTAGCAATTCAGTTGAATACATACTAGGCCTACTACACACACAACCCAGATATCATGCATGGTTACAAGCGACAAGCGGAAAACGCACATTGCTAACAAAGTTGTCTATGCATTAACATTATTTTTTTCCTTTACTTATTCCTTCGTACACTCTCTCGTTTTGTTTGTTTTTCTCTTTGCTTTCTTTTCATTGTCTTCGTGTCTGATTTTTTTCCCTCTCACTGCACTGTAAAAGGGTTCTACTTCCTTTGTTTCAAATGAATAAATAAAATTGATAATACGCTTGATTGTGGTTTAAAGTTGGCACATCCAGATATTAAACCGCGTTGCATGATGGGATGCTATCAACTCTTCCCGTAGTGATGCACTGTAGATGATTGGTGTTTATTCCCTGGTTGAAGTCACAGATATTAAATATCGACTAACTAGCCATTATATCACTTTGCAGTAGGAAAGTTTCGCCGCCAAGACGCCAGTGGCGTTTTCATAACTTTTCCTCATTTTTTCCTGGTCCTTTAAGGGATCTGGAATGAGCGTTTTGAGCGTTTCGACAGTATTTTTTGTGGGACATGAGACCACATCAGACATATCGAATTGCATTCTGAATACGAAGAATGTCTTTCTGATATCATGGATATCAAATAATTTTCATTTTTTGAAATTCACGATATAATACAAGTTTTATGACAAATTATTAATATTTCACATTTTCCCATTTTTGATATATAACAGTCCTCGAAGTAAATTTTATAAATCTAATGATATACTCTTATAGTGTATGTAGCTGGGAGGAAAAGCCGACGATAAATTGAAAATTTTGACCTTTCATATTGAAGATATGGATTTTCCCCAAAAAAACCTAATTTTTTTGGGTGTTTTGGGAAAAATCCATATCTCCAATACGAAAGGTCAAAATTTTCAATTGATCGTCGGCTTTGCATCCCACCTACATACACTTTAAGTATTAATCATCATATTTATCAAGTTTACTTCGAGTACTGTTAAATATCAAAAATATCAATTTTTAATCATTTGCCATAAAATGTGCATTACATTGCGAATTTCAAAAAATGAAAATTATTTGATATCAGAAGGACATTCTTCGTATTCAGAATGCAATTGGATATGTCTGATGTGGTCTAATGTCTCACAATAAATACTGTCCAGACGTTCATACCCCACCCCTTAACCAAAGTATGTCTCAAATGTGTCGTCATAAGTTTAATTTTAATCTGGCAAGAAACACAATTAGGAGATTATTAATGGAATTCAAGTGATATACCATCAAACGTAAAGTTTCAACTTTTATCTTCATCTCTTCAAATCGTAATGTTTTATGAGCATTAAGTTATTTTACATTTTCGTGAATAATATAAGTTCGAACTATCATATATTTATTATTAACAATGTCATCAATGTGCCTACGTTCGTGTTTGTCTGTCTGTATACTCGTCTGTCCTTGAGCCTGTTCATATTAGAAAATCTTCTTCTTTCGACAAACCTCGAAGTCGAACGAAGATTAAAAATGCTTTTTTCCTAATGTGTACGCATTTTTCTTGATTTTCATAGATATCCGACTTATAACTTATAACTCATCACCTATGTCAACAAAACACGTAGACCTCTACATTATACAACACTGATGTAGGCATTATACGTAAAATTAAACACCGAGTATAGCCTACGTGTAAATAACAAACTGATCCGATTTTATAGCTTTATGGCGCGTTGTAACATTAGAGTGTCATTAAGAAAATGCGCTTTAACAGGTGACGGTAACGATGTAACCTAAATTGTCTATGCTAATGTCACGAGTAAAAACAAAGGCAATTATAATGCCTATGCGCTATTCCAGTTGAAACCCATACACCCCCTATGGAAGACATGACCTTAATCTCCCACATAGGGAGTGTGAATTTCAAATGGAGTTACCTGAATGGGTGACTCCATTCGAAATCTCAAACGCCCTGTGTGGGGATTAAGGTCATGTCTTCCATAGGGGGTGTATGGATTTCAAATGGAATGGCCCAATGAAGTCGAGTGGTTTAATGGCGATGTTAACTGACAAACTGATAACTTGGTTTTGGTGTGTGTGTGTGTGTGTACAGGATGTCCCAGAAAAAAATGCCCGCCGGAAACTTGAATGTTTAAGTTTTTAATTTCCCCTACTTGATATTTATAGAGTAAAACAGCCTTCATATACTTCTTGAATAATGAAAATCTACAGTTTTGTTCTTGACATTATCAGAATTTTACAGAAATATCTCATTTTCAATTCTGTAGCAACATCTTTTATGTAGTTTTTTTGGTAAAATACTCCAAAAGAACGTTTCCGTACGGTACAGTAAGTTCTGTCATGGGACACGTTGTACTATAATGTACTAGTATTCAACAATTTCATGAGAACTTTGAAACACTCATTAAATCAAAGATGGTAGGCTACATGGTAGGCTACATGGTAAGTAGGCTATAACTCGTAACTTTTGAGAAAATTGATATAAATTTGAATCGCCTTATACAAAATACAGTCATGTAGGCTACCGTACATTAGCCTATAATTAATTATGTTGCTTTGTGTGCTGTAGAGACATTAACCTTATATGGACTTATATGGTATATCTGATATAGGTTTGGTCATTCATATTATTTGTGCATAAAAGATAGGTTTTAGGGTGCGCCATTTACATCATCAACTCCATAGGCCTATATACTCCAGTTCCCACATATTAATATTGACACTGATATTGACATCATTACTGAATGGCGAATGTGTAATAAAATAATACGCTATGCAGGACAACGTCACAATTATATATTTTGTTTCCCATATTAAATAGTAATTACTTTTAAGGGTGTAGCACTGCTTGACTAAATACCGATCCACTTCTCACGTTTCAATTGGACTCAACCCATCATAAAATCGTCATGATGTCATTTCCTTGATGGATTAGTATCAATAAATATCAACATACACAAAATAACCGCTTTTAAATCCATGGTAAAACCCCCTAAAATTAGGTGTGCCATTTTTGTGATCAATCCCGTTTATGTAGTTTACAATTCCCACGTTTTAACAATGGAAGTTGTGATCATTTCATGTTAATATGAATGCGATATTTCAATATTTTCTTCCTTCTTTTTAATTAAGTTATCGAAATTTTGGGAAAACCCTAAAACGTATAGTGATTTCATATCATTTCATAGAATCACCAGTGTTTCTAGTTTGCTGTCATTGAAATTTACTCTAGCGTGTTTTACTGCCTTCTGAAGACTATAATAGGCATATAAATATAACTTGTAGACACTAGGCCACAATTGTTCGTGTGCACTCAAAGGTGAACCTGAAAGTTAACTAAAATAAAAACATAATACCAATTGCTCATTTAGGCGTTGTTGAACAGTGTTTTTATTTAACATAATTGATAAACATGTAGATAATGTCATGCATCTTTGGAACATATCATACAATTACCAATTTCAACTTTTGAGGAAATACGGTATTTGATTTTATACTAAAAACTAACGGGTGTTTTGAATGACTTAAAAGTCATTGACAACACCGGTTGTTGTTTGAAAAATACATTAAAATTACATATTAGAATGCAATTATTATATACTTGCTTTGCCTTTTTGTAGCGTTACGTGTAATGACTGAAGTAATTAATGTTTTCGTAATAGGTTTGACATTATACGGAATATCAACATGTGTGCTTAATTCGCCGTACTTAGTGATTCTTGTTAATTAACGAAAGGTCAACCTTTATAAAGCTATTTTATAATCTTTTGAATAGTAGCATTATTTGATAGCAATGTGCGTTTTCCAGTTCTTGGATAACCACTCATTTGTTTATTTATTCGTTTATTTTTTGTAATTTCTTATATCCTTCAACCATATATCAGATACGGGAGGGGGGCATATCAACATTATTTGGTGGGCATGCTCCCCTGGAATTTGGAGATGGTGGGTCCCCGAGTGGGTCTTTGGGAATGGCGGCGTATACCGATAAAATGGGGTCTTTCGGAGCTGCGAAGGGTAAATCAAGGGTCTTTCTTGGCTTGCTGGATGCAAATCGCCTGATTAAATCCAGAAATATGAGGAATGAGCCATTTAGGGAACTTTTAGAACTGCAATTTGCAAAATCAGGGTCTTCCAGCGCTCTATTTTGGTCACATTCCAGGGTCCAAAAACAGGGGTCTTTCGGGGAGGGGGGCATACCCGTATGATCATTTCTGTTAAGTGCCACCCCATCAGATATACCCGTTTCAGACATTACAGCTGGACCAGATGTACTGAATTTAAGCGAAGTTGCCGCATGAGAATTTGTGCAAATCTAACGTTAACTTTCAACGAATCGTGTGTAGAAATTAAAATTCTTGTTTTATAATCAGGCCCAGCGTTTATAATGGGTTGAAATTATGACAATAAACTCCACACGCCTGCAGTGCGTATGGTGCATTGAGTCCGCAAGCTCACCGTGTTCAACAGGGGGTAAACATCCTGCAAGCTGCATGTTGGTATGCAGGCTATTAATCCTAACCTATGATCACCCCGAGAGAATATTGACAACGTGTCCCTTGCGACTTGCAAATATCACTCGTAATTTGTATGTTGTAAAAATTCAATTAGTTGCTTTTAAGACTAAGAGTCAGTATGATGATATTGCTCTTCCGTATTTCAAATGGAGCAGTCCCTTGTATGCATAGAGTGAGATAAATAAGTACCTGCTTTAGGGCAAACATCTTGGTTCAGGTTTATTTGCTGCATCTGTCTCAACATGCATGCCATAAAGTGTCGGCTTTTAATGAAAACCCTTTTTGGTATTTTCAACTGACAAACTTACGATTGCATAATTTTATTAATATTTGCCCGCTTGTAAAATTCTTTATGACTTTTGAATATAGTGGTTTAAATTAAAAGCTATATGTGATGGTGAAGTTCGCTATATCAATCATTATATTCGGTGCTGAATTTTAAAAGTTTGTAAGCAGACACACACACAAAATGCTATATACTGAAGATAGCATAGACATTAAAAGAGAAGATATGCTCACCACCCGATCACTAGTTACTAAAGAAAACACAGGGTAAGCCAAATATGTATATTTGCTATCTACTGAAGATAGCGTCATGACCTTAAAAGTTACAAGTTAAAAGTTACCAGCCATTTTAATGGCATCGAATGAAGATGATAATTCCCTTAACCACCATAAATTGTAAACAGTCTAAAGAAGATATAAGAAGCATTTTGAAATTTGAAATCATTCTCGCAATCAAGGTCATTTGCATCACAACCCAGCTGGAGACTGAAGGTTTCAGTTGCAACGTCGGTTCGTCCGTCAAAAATAGGTATGTCTGGTTGACCAGATTTAAATTAAATCTTAATTTAAAGAAGATAAAAACATACATGCCCATCTTCTGCCGATAGCAATAACTTAGAAGCAAAGGGATATCATAAAAACAGACCCAATGTATACGTACTACTTAGAAATTATTGCGAAGTTGGTACCAAAAATAGTTGCTATCTACTGAAGATAACATCGTAACTGATGATAACATCGTAATGAGAAAAGAACATGTGAGATTTAATACATGTATTATCCGATCAATTTAATTTGATATGGACAATGGAACAAAATATAACTTTTAGGCCTATTATTGAAATATCGGCTTGATATAGTACACTACAAAAAATATTTTACTCAACAATGAGTAAAAAGGTCACAACTCAACAGTTGAGTAAATAATTACTCAACATTGAGCTCATATAGGTCACAACTTAACAAATGAGTAAACAATTACTCAACATGAGCTCATGTTGAGTATTTTTTACTCATTTGTTGAGTTGTGACCTATATGAGCTCAATGTTGAGTAATTTTTTACTCAAATTTTTTGTTGAGTTGTGACCTTTTTACTCAATATTTTTTGCAGTGTAGGACTGCTGATTTCCGTGAAATTTCGTTTTGTGTACACATGATACATGTCGATTACTATGCATATGGGCATGTACAAAGCTTATGTTTTGATATTCTACACAATATGATCATGGTACTTTTCTTTGAAAATGCAACTCGTGCAGAAAACCGCTCATATTTATGTTAAAGATTATAGCGACCCAAATATGTAATAAGTCTAGACAAAACTGAATACAATATTGTCATATCGACTAAAAATATCGTATCAATAAAACCATAAATTGTGTTAAAATGACTAATTAAGAACCATAACATCCCCAAACCACAAGGTCTATATTATCTTATTATATACACGTTACATCCCTATGTGTCATGCTTATGATTTTGGAATTTTAATTTTTCAAATCAATGATTTCGTATAAGCCATAACCCCCTCAGTGCTATACTATTCAATTCAAAATTACAAATTTAAAAACAAATCTTTTAAAACGATTTTTAAAATCTCAAAGGGCTAAGCATATTTGAAACAGCATGGAAAATGTACTAAAATGAGTACAAACAACCCTAGTATTGGTTCAGTGGTTCTTGAGATAATGATTGGTGTTTGTAGACATTGTTCGGTTGTAATAATTTAAATTTGGTAAGTACATTACAATCGAGCGTGGCACTACGTATAGAAATCAGTGTCACGGTTAAAGGTTACTGAGTTCCAAATAAGTCGAACAAAGTACATAATAATATCATAATACTCGCTATATACTACACGCGCTGACTCTTAAATGCCCTGTTTGCTGGCCATATACCTTCAACATAAAAAGTTCAAGTTTTGAGATATTTTCTCAAAGTATCAAGAGCTATCTCAAGAACCACTGAACCAATACTAGGCTTGTTTGTACTCATTTTAATGCATTTTTCATGCTGATTCTAAATATGGTCATGAAAATGAAAAATTCTGCAATTTTTGAATTTTTAAATAAAATTTAAAATTTGAAACTTGTCGTCTGCAGTCGACACACGCATGGAGAGGGTTTTAACTGTGTAAATATACCGTGCACTTTACCCCAGGGTAAAGAGTCGACTGATAGTGTGACGTTTGTGCCGCAGGATCGGAATGAGAAAAAAATGGAAGAGAAAATTTGAAAAAAATCGATGAAACAATTAAGTCGTCGTCAAGAGGTAATCAAGCAGGCTACTTGGTCGACCGCAATGGCGTGAAGATTCATCTGGGCTGACATGGTTTTGTAACGCCCTTTTGAACGTTCAGTAAACTTTGTGTCTACTTAAGATTAGCCAATAAAATGACGGTGCATGTAAATAGATGTATGATTTAACCTTTTAAACTTGAGTTTGATGAAGTGACATCTCGCTGATTCTATTGGTCCTTACGCTAATGATTAAGGAAGTTCACTTCAGACTATAGGCCATAGACTACATATAGTATCACTCAAAATCGCGCAATGATTTCAAAAGTGCGTGGGGGGTGTAAAAATAAGGGGAGCAAAATATAGAAACAGAAAGAAAACACGAAACGGACACGAAAAGGAAAAGTAAGAATTGCAGCGCAAAGAGAGAAATCAGTATAGGCCTTCACAAAGAGAGTCAGGAGCGTCAAAAATAGTCTACGAAAGAGGGTGGTCGAGTGGAAGAAGGGGGTAAAAGAAAGAACTAGAAAAAATGGACGAGTTGGTCAAGTGTCCCCATTGTGCAACAGGGTGCTGGCTTCATCCAAGCCTCAGACGAAATATGATCCAGGGTGGAATGCAATCCGCACTTCAGCGTCCGTCTTGGCTGATTTCTACATAATTACTAACTACTTCAAGTATTATTCTTCAATTTCAAACAAATTTGTCAAATTTAATCACGTCTTTGAGTCAACGCCGTTACTTATTTACATTCAGTTCATGTGTTGGGTGTTTGAAAACAAAAACCTGACAAAACCAGCACATGCATGATGTCATCTCAATCGGGCAATAGACTCTCTATATACACCCAATATTTTGTCAAATACGAGGAAGCAAGAAATCAGGGAAGTACAATTGCACGGAACTATTTTTTATTGACAAAACTGAAAGGTTGCATGGGATAGCACACGAATGCCACGAGCGTTGACGCGTGCCGTCCAAAGTATGCCAAAGTTCCGTTAAGTGTCATCACAAAGTGCTGCAGTGTTGTCGGCACGGTTGCATGCCTTCGCTCGCGCCATTTACAACCGCAATATCTTTCAAAAGACAATTTTATAATCAAACCTTTTATACCAATATTCTCAAGTTCAATTTCTTCGCATCTCGCGCCATTTACAACCGCAATATCTTTCAAAAGACAATTTTATAATCAAACTTTTTATACCAATATTCTCAAGTTCAATTTCTTCGCATTTTTTCTGGCACATATTAAAAGGAACGAAAGTTTCAATTGTATAACATTAACATTATCCAGGGACCAGTTCTTATGCGCGAATATGCGTGGCCAAAACTATAAGAAAAATTTAAGATGTCTGGTGCCCTCCAATATATAGTTATCAAAAGTTGTTCACGAGTTTATGTTCATGTTACTTTAAACTTGATCGTAATGTATGTGCCTCTTGCATACAAAGTAAAGTAAGCGCAACGAACGAGAACACAAAACATACACAGTAAGCAAAGAAATTAGGGTACCAGTTATGTTCACCCCTGATATATCCTAAACAAAGACAGATGTGTTATAATTGGGACCAGCAGCCAATAGCCTCATCTTTTAGCTCGAATTTAAAACGTCATTCGTTGAAATCGTTCTAGAAATAAAAATACGATGATCCAAAAACCCAAGAAAGATGCAAATTAAAAGTACGGGAACACAGTGCTAACAAAAATATTATGATACAAGTAACTTGTGATACCAAGTTATAAAAATATAAAGTTCAAAAGTATATACATTATGAGACAAAAACACTACAGAGCATTTCACAGAACTTTATATATATTCGTATTATTTATATATATTCGTATTATTTATGAACTGTAATCCTCATTATTTGTTTTGTGTATTATAAAACTGTCATTTTCATTCAAAGTATATAGCCAATGGGAATGATTGATTACATAAAATTACATTCTTGGAAAAATTAACTTTTAATATCAAATAATGTGTCCTCCCCTCGTCATTTAAGCCCGGGTCTTTATTATAAACTTGAAGACCCAACCACCATGTCAGTATTGTTGTATTCATAAAAAAAGGACAGTGATGCATGGGGGAGGGATTATGATTATTCTTTAATTTTCAAACTATTCAAAAACAACAAAAACAAACAAACATGTAATTTGCCGCTTGTATACCCAATTCAAACCCGTCTCCTTAGAACTATAGTCTTTTGAGAAGAGTTGTTGTTCATTTTGCCCCCATTGTGGTTTCCAAGGGATAATTAAACAAAAAACAATGGTATTAATGAATGTAAAAGTGATTGCTAGTGATTAAGTGGAAATGCAACAAAAAGAAACATGTATAATATATAATATAAAGGCCAGAAAAGACTCGCGGTTCTATATATAAGTATTAAAAGCAGGCATTCGGCAGGTGGAACCCACCCAATATGGGGTGCCTGAGAGGGGTTTCCCCCCTCGAAATGTAGGTCATCCATTTTCACTCTATTTTATCACAATTTTTTAACTTCACCTATATAGGATAATGGGGGGGGGGGGGGGAGAGAGAGCTGAAAGGTATTCCAGACCCGCACCAAAATTATTGTTCCTAAGCCTATGAAACATTTTAACATTTGCTCTATTTTACATTATTCTTCAGAATTGTACTTTTTATGAATTCTTTTGTGTCCTGGTTTGGTTATGATGCATAATTATGTAGTTACATTAAGTGTCTTTTATGCATTGCTTTTTATATTAAAAATACTCCTTACTGATAAATAAGCAGAAAAGGTTCGGTTTCAGAAGTGGCCCGAAATCTTCATTTCATAACCATGATAACAAAATGATAAAGTATCGTACACTTTAAGATAAAAACTTTTTTTAAATCAGGACTTTTTTATACTATTTCAACAGAGTCCTTGACTCACAATCGCTAAATAAAACATGTATAATGTTTGTAGAACTTGCTGACTGCTGCCCCTGTTGTCAGATAATTACAGCACTTTTGTTTTCATGAAACATTATTGTTTAACCAAATGAAACATTACTCAATTCTATAATCTAACTATTTTATGGTCTATAAAGATAGTTATAATTGACATGTACACATGACCAGTCATTCGTGATGATGACTTAGATAAGATCTATGCTCAGATTCGAAACCACTTTTAGTCTAGACTAAAACAAGTAAAATGAGCGTTTGCATCATTGAAGTGGGACCACTTTATTTTCTTTTAACTTTTTAACTTTTAACCCGCTTTTTAGCTTTTTCTGATCAAGTAAAACAATAACAGGTTGACTTTTGAAAAGGTGACGACATCTATTTCTAATATTTTGTTACTTTTTACGAAATAAACTTGATTTTTATGTTATGAAAATTAAGTTGCAATTTAATCGCGGAATGTTCTCATTTACTTCTGAATTTATAATGTTTTGTTGTTCTTTTTTGTGTGAATTATATAGCAGCGGGTCCGATAGGCTCATATAAGTCTCAGAAATAGTCGAAATGCACATGTACATGTGAGAAACATTGCTATAAAACATTCCTCAATTAATGCTATCTACTGAAGATAGCATATCATTGAAGTTAGCAAGTTATTTTTGTGTGTAAACCCGAGGATTGGTAAGCGTGCACTACTACCACATTTGTACTGATAGCAATATATAGCTGGGTCCGATAGGCTCATATAAGTCTCAGAAATAGTCAAAATGCACATGTGAGAAACACTATAAAACATTCCTCAATTAATGCTATCTACTGAAGAAAGCATATCATTGAAGTTAGCAAGTTATTTTTGTGTGTAAACCCGGTGATTGGTAAGCGTGCACTACTACCACATTTGTACTGTCTAGCAATAGCCTACATAACACACCTATACTTCGGATGGAGCTGTGTACTAATTGTGATACGTACAACATACCGACTCCAATGTGTGAAATTGAACATGCACCATCGAGTACCTTGAACATATCAAATTGTTATTATCTAAATTAAATCATAATTGAATCAATTCAACTCACCATCCTTATTCATCTGCGATTCAAAGCATTTGTTCAATCTGCATGCCCTACATTGATTCCGATGTGTCTTATCAATCGGGCAACTCCGCCGGTACCTCGGCCTTGTTGCTTGCATGTGTAAACGCGGCCACGGTGTATGCTACGCTTGAAGAAACCGCTGCAACCATCGCAGGCATAGACGCCGTAGTGTTTACCAGAGCTCCGATCGCCACAAACTTTGCAGGGGATGTCGAGTAGTCTATCGCCTGAAAAAAGAGCGAAAATAACATATGAACGATTTCCTAAGAAACATTAATATTAGCACTATCAAACAATGTATAGATCAGCACAGCATTAAAAATTCCGAGGGAGGAATTAAGTCCTTGTGTTTGGATCAAAAGTTCAAATTTCAGTCATAAATAAATGTATAGCCTACCAACACAGATGAACTTTCATGAAAGTTGAGAATAATTCTTTTCGCAAGTTGAACCTATTGTTGCAGTTGTTTCACGGATATAAACTTAATTTGATGAATTTCGGTCTGATCAGATAAAAAATGATGGTGGGGGGAGAAGAAAAAGGAACACGAGAACGAAAATGAGATTATAAACAAAAACTTTCCGACTTACACATCGCATACAATTTATGAAATGGTGATGTGTTGTAAGGCATATGACATGCAGCAAAAAAATGGCATAAAACGAATTTTGAGAAACGATTACCCACAAATGGCAACATTGTTATAATGAGCAATAAAATTAGCACACAATGGGAGATATAAACAGGTGATTTAGAGCGATTGAAAGAGAGAGACTTACGCAAAGAGAGATGGGAGCAAACAGAGAAACTGAGATAAAGAGAGATTAATCAGAAAGATGCATGGCGATAAGTTGGAAGAGGGCATAAATAAAGAGCAAAGATAAAAAAGAGCAGAGGGAGAATGGGATATTGATGGAATACCGAGGTAGGCCTATATATAAGTTGTTCGAAGGAGAGAGGAAGAAAGGAGAGATGGAGAGGGGGGAGAGAGAGGGAGATATATATAATTAATACAGGGATACAAGTAGGCCTGGAGAAAAATACCTTATAATTGGGGGGTGGGAATCAGGAAAAGGTGTGAATTTTGGCTTAAAAGCCCAAAAATATATAAAAAGTGCAGCAATTTGGACAAAAAAAAAAACAACAACAAACAAAATAATTGGAAATCTAGATTAATCTTGAAAACTTACAACCCTGTTAATAAAGAAAGGGAAATAGAAAAAGTGATATATGGAAATAAAACTAAGAAATAATATGAAACGTATAGAGTAGAAAGAACAGAGAATTGGGAGACAGATGGAGAGAGGACAGACAGACAGACAGACAAACAAACACAATACCTTGTCTTAGATCCACAATTTTAAGCGGTGAACTCGGATTTGGTGTCATAATGTCAAACATGCATAAAACCAGATAATTCAAATATTTATATCCTTTCCTGATTGCGAACTAAAATCCAACTAAACCGTCGTCATCATCCACATGGCTTTATATTATATACCCGAGTCTAGAAATCAATTAACCAAAAATGTTGTATAAATTGTTCTAAAATTACTAACAATAAGTCGACCAATGGCTACGCTGGATTACGAGATTCCAGACACCTCTCTTGCTCCGCTTATAACAGCTCACGGTTTTGTTTCATTTATCACACGGTTACCATGGTAATTAGAATGAAATAATTTGGGCGTGGCTAATTCGGATACTGTTACAGTTGCATTGCGTGGAATCATCCGGACATGATTTTTGTTTTTCAACTTTTTCTTCACAAAATTTCTGCCAAGTCGTTTAAAGCTATTAAATAATAATAATGTAATCATCAGCTTCATCCCCCACTTTTCTCAAAAAAGCTGATATTTTTATACCACTGGAAACCTCTGGCTACATAATGTTTATGTACCAAAAATTTCTTGCAGATTAATTCGTTTAGCAAAAATATCATCTAATTTCGTTCTGGTATGACCATAAAAACAGTGGCCTATGGAACAGTGTAATACACATAATCATGAATAACTCACAAACGTAAAATCGGAATCAACTGAAATTTTGGGAATAAGCTTTTTTCGTGGATATCTACTGACAAATGTCATAAAAAGTGGATGCTAGGATCACGAAATCCTCTTTTAAGTTCAGTGGTTTGACTTATGTATCTGTTTGCTTATAGTTTGTTTTATATTTCTTTGCTTATTTGTTTTTTCAAAAGTAACACCAATTGTTAATTAAATCTGCGTATAAAATTACACATTTTTTAAATTTTGTTGTTGCCGGTGGCTGATGCTAAATTGATAATGTTATGTGATTTTACAAAGCATCTTTATGCTGAACTTAAATTTATATTCAAGCGAAGGTGTAGGTCACTAGTACATTAGTATGAAAATAGCTGGTGGTTTGTTACCCATGAGTTTGTGATGATAATAAGATCCCATCTTTCTGTATGTTATACCTGATAGAAGTCACAGCCTTTTCTATCAATATAATTACTGAAACCGATAGCCATCGTCACAAGCATTTTGTAACAGACATGGAAGTGTCTTTTATATACAGATATACTTCCATGGTCCGAGCGCACTCGAGTTTCAAAGTGAGAAGGTTGTGCGGACAGCGATTCAAGACTAGTTTGGTGAGAAAGAAGCCCTAGCTGTAATAGACATGATAGAGAGTACTTTTTGAAAAAACAAATGGCTGCCAAATTTTATCTTTATTCTGGTAATCTATTTTGATACGTAAGTACTGATCTCCCTTGCAATAGGTCTAGATCAGACAATATAAATATAAAATTAGAAAATTAAAATGCTAAGAATACTATAATACAAAATGAGGATATGAAAATAATACAGAAATGAAGGTCATTCAGTAAGACCTTTTAATTTTGAGCCCACAGTGCCGAAATACAAAAACCAAAAAAAACAAAAATTATTTTTTTAGCACAAATTTAAAATATTTTGGAAAAACAAACCAGTACAAAATTCTGGTAATTTTATAGGAAAAAAAATGGCTCATTCGGTCATTTCGACGAGACTTTGCAATTTTGAGCCCACAGTGCCAAAATACAAAAATTGACAAAAATAAAAGTCTAGATTGAGTAAGCTATAATTTTAAAACATTTTGGGAAAACAAATTGCAACATTTTTTATTTTTTTCAAAAAGAGTGCTCATTCGGTGAAAGCTTATCTCAACTTTGTTCAGAACTATTTGAAAAGCGGATCACTTGGGTGAGAGGGAGTTGTAAAATAATGGTCAATGCGGCGGCACCCGTTATCTACTAATAATGGTCAATGCGGCCGCACCCGTTATCTACTATATTTTCAGGGAGTGCCTCTCCTCCTCCCCCTGATTTTTGGTACAACTTGTATTAGTAATTGTTGAATATAAACAACCAATAAACACTTTCATTTCAAAATCCCATGTAAAGATTTCGTATTGCATTTGATTGCTCTTAATACAAGCATCTGGTATTATATAGCTGACTCCATGTGGTTAAAAAGGTGCGAAACCGGCA
Source organism: Amphiura filiformis (assembly GCF_039555335.1). Lineage (NCBI taxonomy): Eukaryota > Metazoa > Echinodermata > Ophiuroidea > Amphilepidida > Amphiuridae > Amphiura > Amphiura filiformis. The sequence goes on along the minus strand of NC_092646.1, from coordinate 52,681,257 downwards.
TGAAGAAGCTCTTTGTTTTATATAAAAAACCTTAAACAGTTGCCTTTTTGGGCGGTAAAAAGGTGACAAGTTGGGAAAAAGTAAAAAGAGCTGTTCTAAAAGCTTACAAGTGATACTTTGTGTGCGACAATTAGGATTAAACACTATATAAAAAGACACACTGGGAAGTTAACGCACGCGGAATAAACCACGTAATTTAGCGTGAACTTGAAAAACAATGTTGGGTTTTGACTTCGCGTGTACATCGCGTGCTGTTTGTTTTCACAGCGGTTGTAAAACAGTTTTAAATATTTAAGTATTTGAGTTGATCCTTATTAATATGAAATATAATAAACTTATGCGGTATTATACATTTGAGTTAACTCTGGAAACACATAAATTTATTTATTTTTATTTTTTAATGGAACTAAAGAAAACGTTATTAATATTAATGACTTTAACATTTTTAATAATATTAATGCTATCTTTGTGAATGAAGAGATACGTGTTGGGAATAGACATCAAAGGTATATTTTAAAACTGGTCAACAACACTCACTTTTGAACCGAATATTTCAGAGAAACCATTCTCCGTCATCAGCGGTGTAATGTTGTTGGTATACTGACTGATGATTCTTATCACAAAGGACAAAAAGGACATTCAACAACATCTAAAAACACTGGAGAATCATCAGTCACAGTCTACCAATTACACCACTGATGACGGAGAATGGTTTCTCTGAAATATTCGTTCAAAAAGTGAGTGTTGTTGACCAGTTTTTAAATACACCTAATGCTATATATTTGTTTTTACTGTATGTCATTGGTATATTTTCGTTATTGTTGTTGTTTGTGACTTTATATCTGACATGGGTTTGAGATTTTTTTAATTAAAGACAGATCTAGAAGCATTACGCTTGGTAGCTATTGTATACAGGGATTTGTAAAAAAAACCCGCAGTGATTTATAGTGCGCTACGCACAGGCACAACACCATTTAACAACAATTCAGGGACTTTGCTGCTTCAAGAGCGCACACCCTAGACACCAACCTCAACCAAGTTTATAATTTGGTTGATTTATTCAAGAAAATTACCAAATCAGAATAAATACACAAGTTCATAAGTTCATTGTAAATCACAAAATGATTCATTAATTACAAAAAAGCACGACTATATATTTAATAAGAGTACTAATTTGTGGAATAACATGAACTCCCTCCACGCGGGTGTCGACTGCAGACATGTTTCAGTTTTTGTTAGAAATTCAAAAATTTCAGAATTGAAAATTTTCATGACCATATTTGGAATCAGCATAAAAAATGCATCAAAATGAGTACAAACAAGCCTAGTATTGGTTCAGTGGTTCTTAAGATAGCTCCTTATATTTTGAGAAAATATCTCAAAACTTGGGACTTTTTATGTTAAAGCCTATGGTTAGCACCCATGCAGGGCGTTAACATAAATTGCACTCGTGAGTGTGCAAACCGTGAGTGATCCAAAAAGATTTTATCAACAGCATGTATAATGTCGTATGGTCTAGTGGCTCTCTAAAGTTATCAAAGTTATTGATATTAATTATTGTATCATAGTGGTCACGGTTAGATGGTCGTGACCTTGTCTGTCATCTGCAAGGCCATGGATAGCTGGAAATGTCACGTTCCCAGGCCCAGCACAGACCCTAGCCTAGAACTACTGAGCCATATATAGTAACACCAACTACGAAGAGGGGGTTGTTGCGACCCCTTAATTTTCAATTATAAACATCATATAACGTTATATATGGTAACTAATGTATAGCTATGCGTCTTCTTTATCCAATGATACAAAATAAGTACAAACATTCCCATGCAAATTTGGGAAATTATGGCTATGTACAAAACTATATAGGCAAATTTCTGCTAAATATTAAAGGAAATGACTATTTCCCCCTAACTAATAAGTAAAAAGTCAGTAGCTCTTGAAACAATTTCACGAGAGCGAAAGGAAAATCATTGGGGTCTCACCCCCCCCTGTTCATCTTTGATGACCGGTCCTACCCCCGGGTAAGGTGCTGGGGTGACAATTTTATCACCAAAATGATCGCAAATGATGTTTCTAAGATTAGCTTAGGTCGTTTGGGCGTAAACGCGTGCGGTTTTTTTTTATGACGGATAACAAATCTTAGGGGGGGGGCTTCGTAGTTCTAGGGATAAAAGAAGCGCCTTTTAATGGTTGACTCAGTATTGTTGGTCGATGCAACCAAAAAGATCGATTTTCATTGTCTAAATCAATATATTATTGATAAATAACACCTTGATGCTTTGCAGAAGTTCATTCTACAAATCGTAAAACTTGCTTGATTTATTGTTGTTAATGAGTTATGTACGTTTTACAAAGGTGTTGTTGTTTCAGCCCTCTTTACAACATAACACAAGAACCACAGAACCTACAAGACTATAATGTGATACACACTCGCTACGAAATGATCAATGCAATTTTTGCCAAAGCTCATTACCATGCTGTGAACTTCCAAATCGCAACAGTTTAATTATTTATGATAAGAAATAAGGTACCGCTAGGATGTACCTCTTTTCTTATCATAAATAACGAACCGCTTGTCTGGGGTCACTGAAATTCCAGTGTAGTAATTGGATTCCTTGCCCCTATAATATACATAACTTTTGTTACCAGTGTGTTATTAGTTTTTGAGAAAAATGCAAAAATAGTCACAAATTTACAACAGGGGTGTAGTACCACCTTAAGCGCACTACCGTATTCATATTTACACGTGGGTGCAGATCACTGCCTATACCTTATCGTACTCTCAACCATTCTTGGTCACCCGACACTTGGAAAACGCACATTGCTCACAAAGTTGTATGTACATTCAAAACAAGATTTTTTCTTTTTAATTCCTTCTTCGATTTGTGTGTGTGACTTTGTTTGATACACACTTTAGACAATACTTTAAAAATGGACGGGTTTGTATTCTCTTAATATAGTGCTTATACTACTAGTATTAAGTAGGAAATTTGAAAATCACATATAAAAATGTATCTAAAATATAATACACTCTTACGACTTGTATCTAGCCCTGACCGTCATGGGAATTTGGGCAATAATTAAATCGTCATATAATTTCAAACATTATTGTTTTAATAAGAAGCAACATTTTATGCTTAGCAATCATTAAGAACGGTTTCCTAAACCTTGGGATTACATCGGCATGGGCATGATGGGTAAGTGCAGTGATGTGTGCCGCGTTAATGTTGTCCGAATATAACGTATGGTTTATATTTTAAACTGTATTATAATCTATTAAAAGCGACACACATGTGTGAATTGATTTAATATCATGCTTCTGAGCATGAGATTAAAGTTTTATAAAAAAAAGTCATCGAAAATGTGAGGCATACCCTAATTAAAATGGGAACATTTGTAAGAAAATAATTAAATTGCATATATTAAAATTGTTGGAAGTCGAAGCACTTTTAAATTCGGTGTACGCTTACGTGTATATCTAGTATTGTATCAACTAAATAAATAGATAATGAAAAAGTATATAAATAAATAAATAAATAAATAAATAAATAAATAAATAAATAAATAAATAAATAAATAAATAAATAAATAAATAAATAAATAAATAAATAAATAAATAAATAAATAAATAAATAAATAAATCACAGAAAGAAAGAAAGAAAGAAAGAAAGAAAGAAAGAACGAAAGAAAAGAACGAAAGAACGAAAATAAGAGAAAAAAAAAAAAAGAAAAAAAGAAAGAAAAAAAACGAAAGAAAGAAAGAAAGAAAGAAAGAAAGAAAGAAAGAAAAAAAGAAAGAAAGAAAGAAAGAAAGAAAGAAAGAAAGAAAGAAAGAAAGAAAGAAAGAACGAACGAACGAAAACGAAAAAGAAAGAAAGAAAGAAAGAAAGAAAGAAAGAAAGAACGAACGAACGAACGAACGAAAGAAAGAAAAGAAGAAAGAACGAATGAAAGAAAGAGAGAAAGAAAAAAGAAAGAAAGAAAGAAAGAACGAACGAACGAAAGAAAAAAAAAAAAGAAAGAAAGAAAGAAAGAAAGAAAAAAGAAAAAAGAAAGAAAGAAAGAAAGAAAGAAAGAAAGAAAGAAAGAAAGAAAGAAAGAAAGAAAGAAAGAAAGAAAGAAAGAAAGAAAGAAAGAAAGAAAGAAAGAAAGAAAGAAAGAAAGAAAGAAAGAAAGAAAGAAAAAAGAAAGAAAGAAAAAGAAAAAAAACGAAGAAGGAATTGACAAAGAAAAAATCTTGTTTTAAATGTAGGCTATACAACCCCGGGCATACAACTTTGTGAGCAATGTGCGTTTTCCACTTGTCGGGTGACCAAGAATGGTTGAGAGTACGATATAAGGTATAGGCATGTGATAATGCACCCACGTGTAAATATGAATACGGTAGTGTTATCCAACAGACAATGAACTTTTCAACAGTTAGACATGATGCTAATAATAGTCTGTATACCTTCCTCGAGTCAGTAAAGTAAAACCAAATTTTGAGATTTTCTCAAAAACTGTTAATTTGTGCAGGGATCTGTTATACTAATTGGATTCCTTGCATCATTTCCTTCCTGAAAATGTATACTTTTATATTCTTCTAATTATTACATTAGGGATAGAATGAACAACAATATCTGAATTACTGACTCGAGGAAGGTATGCAGAGTTGCAGACTATATAGCATTAATCATTGAAATCACTAATTATTTTATTGCTCGATAATTGTCCTTATCGCTATTTAATTGCGTGTTAGTATAACAGTACATAAATGTTCTACAACATTAATTAATGCGCACATTTTGCAAAACATTTTCGCATCAATAAGTTATTCTTAAAGCGTGGGAAGGTTACTACAGTCTTATGTGTGGAAATTGTGCTATTCCCATTGAAATCCACACCCCCTTGTAGAAGACATGACCTTAATATCCACATAGGGGTTGTATATTTCTATTGGAGTCACCCATTCAGGTAGCCTCATTTGAAATTCATACCCCCTGCATGTGTGGAAGATCAAACCCATGGCATATATAGGGGGTGTATGGATTTCATCTGGAATTGCCCAACCAACGGCTCGTCCCAGAGTCTGCATGATGATTGGGCTATTCCCGTTGAAAACATACACCCCCTGTGGAAGACATGACCTTAATAATCTACATAGGGGTTGTAGACTTCTATTGGAGTCACCTATCCAGGTAACATAATTTGAAATTCACTCCCTGCAGATGTGGAAGACCAAGGTCATGGCATCTATAGGGGGTGTATGGATTTCAACTGGAATTGCCCAACCAGAGTCTGCATGACAGCGAATCACTATTGTCTTTTGTTCCTTTTTAATTCTCAATTAAACAAACATCGATTTGGCGCAATATCATAATATCATAACTATTGTTTGTATGAGAACAGCGTTTAAAACAAAAGGGGCTTACTACATTCAAAAACATTCAGATATTAATCTCTACATGCTAGCATAGGCTTCAACATAAAAAGTCTGAGATATGTCTCTCAAAATATTATCAAGAAATATCTTAAAAACCACTGAACTAATAAAAAGCTTGCTGGTACTTATTTTAATGCATTTTTCATGCCAATTCCAAATTTTTACAGACAATTTGAACCTTGTCTGCACGCGACTCCTGCATAGTCTTAGCGTAGAGGGTTAACGCATGGGAAATGCTACCAAGTTTTCGTGAGGCGCGTAATAACAAAATGTTTGGGATTAAACATCAATTTGGCTTGATTAACTTCAAATTTCTCACAAACCATGATTGCTTTACCGAGAGGAAGCTTTCATCAATTTGGCTTATTATATTTCTTTGTATAATATCAACATGAAATAGATTATTATTTTATGTGTATTAAAGCAGAATGCCTTTTTAAAAATGACCAAAGGTGATGTGATCATCATGTGCCGTGACGGTTTGGGGGTACATTTTCAGCAATTTTAATATATTGATGGCGAGGTCTTCCAACAGTTTTGTAGGGGACATGCTACGCAGACTTTGGATGGTGACATTGATTCTCTAGACCTACATTTTACTGTTATTACAACTTATCAGTATATCAATTTATTTACTGTTATTACAACTTATCAGTATATCAATTTTCACAAAAAGCACCCAAAATAATACCCAATTTGGGCTGATTGATCTTCACAAAAGGCCATCCCCGGCCCGAATCTGACTTATCATGCTGATAAGCTGCCCAGCAAACACAAAAACGTTTTAAAACGTTTTAAACAAGTTATATTTTGGGTTTTGGTTTAGGTAAAAACGTTTTGATAACATTTAAAAGTGTCGGGTTATACAAAGGTCATGAAAACATTTTGAAACGTTTTGTATGAAAACACACTACAACAATATTTTTAAAATGTTTTCGAAATGTTATTGTAAACTATTTTTGGAAATAATCTTTTGCCAAATATTTTGTCAACACTTTTAAGTTATTTAAAAATAACATTAATAACATTAATGTTATTTAAAAATAACAATATGTGAAAATATTTGCAGTTTGTTTTCAAAAAATGTTTTTAATGTTACATAACCCGACATTAAAACGATTTCTGGTAACCTTTTATATTCTTTTGCGAAATGTCGAAAACGTTTTGTGTTTGCTGGGTGAAGAGCATGAATCACAGACAAAAGGTAACGTGCCTTCCTTGTTAACATCCACATTATTTATGGAGCGACAGAAATGAGTCGCGAGCGAGAATTCTGGGAACTTATTGGTAAAAGTGGCAAGTGCTATAAATACCTGTTATGTATTATAGTACCGAGAATTCTAGGAACTGTATGGCCTATTCTCTAAAGCATGCTATTTGGATTATCATAATAGGCTATAATTGAGTAAAATTTAATTATAAAATACTTAACAACTGTCAGGAAAGTTTTCTGGTCAATTTAAGCCAAACTAATGAGGTAACAATGAAAGAAAACTCGCTTAAAATCTTAGCCACTTAATATTGTTGTTCTATGGGGAATTAAATGTCATTTATGATTGAATTTAAATAAATAAATAAATAAATAAATAAATAAATAAATAAATAAATAAATAAATAAATAAATAAATAAATAAATAAATAAATAAATAAATAAATAAATAAATAAATAAATAAATAAATAAATAAATAAATAAATAAATAAATAAATAAATAAATAAATAAATAAATAAATAAATAATAAAATGGCTCTTCAAGAGTTACATTTATTTAATTACATTTAGAGAGTGATTAAACATGTTGTGTTTGAGACAAATGGGATTCCGTTTCCTAACCCGTGACCGGGCCCGTGACCACTGGCCATTGATAACCCAATTTTGTCATTTCACGTACGACTGCCCCTATGACAGACAATACGGTTACGGTTCGTTGGAGTAAATCGGCCAGGTCAACCATTCAATCATAATAACTATAATTGATTGTTCATTGCAATGTACACTTATTTAAATTAATTATGTCATGAATTTTTTGTTATTATTTATCTGTAAAATTAGTCTTTGCAAAGCTTGTAAATTATAATGAAATTAATAATAAAAGTTATGTAATTTAGTAAATAGATTAATAACTATAATAAATAGTAAATAAATAAATAAATAAATAAATAAATAAATAAATAAATAAATAAATAAATAAATAAATAAATAAATAAATAAATATCTAACTAACTAAATAAATAAGTAAATAATAAATAAATAAACGAATAAATGCAAAAATAAATAAATAAATGAGTAAAAAAACAAACAAATAAATAGATAAATAAATAATTAAATAAATAAATAAATAAATAAATAAATAAATAAATAAATAAATAAATAAATAAATAAATAAATAAATAAATAAATAATAAAAGAATATTTGAACAAATGATTAATTGATAAATTAATATGTTTTTATTGGACAAATGATAGATTATTTGAACGAAAATTACAAATAAACTATATAGCGATATCTGATTATTATTACCAACCACAAACTCATTTCATATATACATTTATTTTGTATTATTTTTAACATTTATACATTTCATCTATTGTCTATACCGGTAAATAGCGTTATTATTTTGGAATTGTGAATTTCTTTAGCCACAATTTTAGAAACCGCGCCCAAATGACATCACACGCAAATGTGAAAAAATCATTTTATTTACTTCTGTTTCCTTTTCCCACGATGAAGTCGCTCATCATCTGTGATTTCTATCGATATATCGATAAGTAAACGGCTGCAGACTTGTTTGTCATCTGTGATTTATCGATAATTATTGGTAAATATCGATAACTTCATCACTTCGAAGGACGTTCCCACGCTCACGCTCATCATGTCGTCATATTTTGTTTCATTCACATCATGATACTGTTATTAAAAAGTTGACGTGAACTTGTTAAAAAGTTATAAGCTTTTAACAAATAAATGCAATTTTTTGCACGTTTAGACTTATTTTTAGGAAGATCTCATTCTTTATCATTTTTTCAACGAACTAAAAACTAACGTTATGTTATAATTATTTTCAAAAGTTGCCTGCTATGCTCTGATAACCACCATTCGAAATTTGATCACACTGGTAAAAGCAATTAACCGCCAGTCGCTGAATACTTATTATTAAAGTTGCAGATAGTCATCACTATACAGGCTTTTAAATGGTCACCCGATACGCGGAAAACGTGCATTGCTTACAAAGTTGTCGATCTAAAACAATAATGATATATCTTCCTTTCCTCGTCTTCATCTCACCAGCTTTAGTTTTGCGTTTTGTTCTTTCCTTTTTCTTTTTCGTGTCTTTGTTATTATTCTTATCTTCTCGTCGTCTTTTCCATATTTCTTCTTCTTCTTCTTCTTCTTCGTCGCATGTGCTCCTCTTCTTCTTCTTTCTCGTCATAATCATCCTCTTCTGTTCTTCTTTTTCTCTTCGTCTTCTTCATCTCGTTTTTTCTGCTTCTTATACTTCTGCTTCTTGTTCTTATTTCTTATCTTGTTCTTCCTCCTCGCCTTTCTTCTTCTTCTCCTCCACCTCCTCCTCCTCCTCCTCCTCCTCCTCCTCCTCCTCCTCCTCCATCTTCTTCTTCTTCTTCATCGCATGTGCTTCTCCTCCTCCTCTTCTTCTCCTTCTTCTTCTTTTTCTTCTTCTTCTTCTACTTCCTTCTCGTCATAATCATCTTCTTCTACTCTTCATTATCTTCTCTTCGTCTTCTTCATCTCTGCTTCTTCTACTACTTCTGCTTCTTGTTCTTATTTCTTATATTTTTCCTCCTCTTCCTTCTCCTCCTCCTCCTTCTCCTCCTCCTTCATTAAGACCAACTTCTCATCCTATACGCTTCTCAATATTCGAATATTAAAACCACCATGAAGCAAATATAATAAACTTGAAAGTTGGGAAGCTGTAAAAGCGTAAAGTGCAATATCTTCATCTTCTTATCCCATCATTTTACCCCATCACCAAGTGCACCAAGGAGTGACTTGGTGTTTCGTTGCACTATTCAAAACGTACTTTCACCGCGAGCACCGCGGGCGACAGTAAGATGTTTCACGCCTAACTCGCAGGTGCGTATATAACCCAAGCGTCGCAGTGTAATCACACAGCGAATTTTTGCAGCGTCTAATAAAGACAGTGCTGTGAAACCTGACAACTATTGGAAATGTATAGGTTCAATTGTTACGATTTACAATGGACGTCATCCGTCATGCCACATCAGTTGGGTTCAATTTTGTATTATCGAAAAAGCAGAAATTCTAGAAATTCATAATAGATATAAACCTCAATAGTACTTAAACCATGTGTTATAGCATTTCTTTTCAGTTTTAAGCCTAATAATGATCATAATAACTGATTCAATTCAAAACATTTAACAGCTGTAAATTGGCATTGTATAACTATTATCACGATTGTGGTAGAATCCTCTGCCAACTTAAAATAATAAAGGTTAAATATGTCATACCAGACTTAACCATTTTTACTTGTTTTTAACTAATCCTAAAATAGCTTGTCAAAGAAAGTTAACGTATGGTACGAAATAATGCTAAAACTGGGTTAATGAGTGTTTAATTGAAATATGTACGCTACCAGCCGATTGATATCATTTTTGTCCCCACAATGCTTAAAAGGGAGCTTTGTTTTGCTCTATTTCCCTTCTTTGAATAAAATGGAAAACAGATGTGTATGTATTTTTCTCTTCTTCTTCCCATATTCGTCCTCCTTCCTCCTCCCTCCTCCTCCCTCGTCTTCTCTAGTCCACCCTCCTACTTCTTCCTCCTCCATCTTCCTCCCTCTTGCACCCTTCTCCCTCCTTCTCCTTCCTCCCTTGTCCACACTCCTCGTCCTTTATCCACCCTCCTCCCTCCTCCTCCCTTGTCCACACTCCTCATCCTTTATCCACCCTCCTCCCTCCTCCTCCCTCCTGCACCCTCCTCCTCCGCCATCCACCTCCTCCTCCTCCCTCGTCTTCTCTAGTCCACCCTCCTACTTCTTCCTCCTCCATCTTCCCGCTCCCTCTTGCACCCTTCTCCCTCCTTCTCCTTCCTCCCTTGTCCACACTCCTCATCCTTTATCCACCCTCCTCCCTCCTCCTCCCTCCTGCACCCTCCTCCTCCATCCACCTCCACCTCCTCCCTCGTCTTCTCTAATCCACCATCCTACAAGTCCTACTTCTTCCCCCTCCATCCTCCTCCCTCCTGCACCCATCTCCTCCTTCTCCTTCCTCCCTTGTCCACTCTCCTCATCCTTTGTCCACCCTCCCCTCCCTCCTCCCTTCCCTCCTCCTAAAGTGACCACAAAATATCATTTATTTACTTTAGATGGCTTATATTGAAGCATGCAGATATAAACACAAATAATTAAAAATTATGTAAAATGCCAAAAAAAAAAAAAAAAAAAAAAAAAAAAAAAAAAGAAAAAGCAGAATCACTCCAACAAAAACTAAAGATATGAGCAAAAATGAATAATGACTGTATTCAAATTGAATGTTTGTTGAACCTGTTCAGTAGACATTAATGCTAAAAGTGACTATATCAAAAGAAATGGCTAAATGGGCGCATTTTAACACGAAAATGCGCGCATAAATCTGGAACCTTATGTGTCCGTTTACACATATCCATGCGTACGAATCACGAAGAAACAATTAGGCCTAAGCGATTTTAAGGTGGTACTACAGTACACCCTTGATAAATTTGTGGCTATTTTTGCATTTTTCTCAAAAACTAATAACACACTGGTAACAGAAGTTATGTATATTATATGGGCAAGGAATCCAGTTACTACACTGGAATGTCAGTGACTCAAGACAAGCGGTACGTTATTTATGATAAGAAAAGAGGTACTGCTAGAATGTACCTCATTTCTTAACATAATGAATCATAATCTTGTATTGAATTCATTGAAGTAATTGGATTCTTTGCCTTAAATAGACATAACTTTTGTTACCAGTGTGTAGTTATTTTTGAGAAAATGCAAAATTAGTCACAACATTTATCAGGGGTGTTAATAGTACCACCTTAATTAAAAACAAAAGCAGAGTCACATTCTCATTGCATGCTTCAATAGTACACTTCTTTCCCACGATGTCGCATTAACACGTACGTGTTCTGATCACAGCTGATATCGATGAATAATTATTGACTAATATAATCAATAATTAAGAAAAACAATTAAAACTGATGCTTATGGTGTTTGAATGTCGATTTGTCTCGAAATTGAACAAATTTAACACTCATAAGTATAGAGTGTGATTATTCCCATGATTTGGAGTGTCGTTGATTTAAAGATTTCTAAGCTTTTCTCTTTGGTAATCTCACTATTAAGTATAAAATTATAAAACACGAGGTATATAGTTTGTCTCGAAATTGAACAAATTTAACACTCATAAGTACAGGATGTGTGACTATTCCCATGATTTGGAGTGTCGTTGATTTTAAGATTTCTAAGCTTTTCTCTTTGGTAATCTCACTATTAAGTATAAAAAGTATAAAACACATACCAGTTTGTCTCGAAATTGAACAAATTTAACACTCACAAGTACAGAGAGTGTGACTATTCCCATGATTTCGGAGTGTCATTGATTTTAGGATTTCTAAGCTTTTCTCTTTGGGAATCTCACTACTTTAATTAATTGGACTTCATAATAATTTATGGACATCATAATGTAAATCTTAAAATCAAATCAAAATCATGTAAACCGAGAGTAAACGGTGGTCATTTGAAATACATTACGTCATGAAACAAAATCAACTTAAGGTTAGCTACTATTTCAAACTGTTGCGATTTGGTAGTTCACAGCATCTTGCGAATGGTAGTGAGCTTTGGCAAAAATTGCATTGATCATTTCATAGCAAGTGTGTAGAAGAATTCAAAAATGCAGTAAAGTTTTGTATATAGGTTCTGCGGTTCTTGAGTTATGTTGTAAAGAGGGCTGAAACAACAACATTTTTGTAAAACGTACATAACTCATTAACAACAATAAACCAAGCAAGTTTATGATTTGTATAATGAACTTTTGCAAAACATCAAAGTGTTAGGGGTGGTGCAATAATTATGTGTACCCCGGGGTGAATTATAGGGGGGCAAAGATTTTTGGCAGGCCAAAGGGGGGCAAGCATTTTTGGCAGGTCGAAAGGGGGGGTCAATCGATTTTGGCAGGTCGAAAGGGGGGGCAAGCAATTTTTGGCACAGATATTTTGGGCACCGTTTCTATATTACGCCCTAAAAGGCGTAGGAAAATGTTACGAACACGTTCAAATATGCAAAATTTCCTGCTCGCTGCGCTCGCATTATATGTTAAGACAATTTAAGGTTTTAAATTCGGTTCCCCAAAATCTTGCATGTGTAAAGGGGGGGGGGGCAAAGATTTTTTGGCACGTCAAAAGGGGGGGGGCAAAGGTTTTTTGGCACGTCGAAAGGGGGGGCAAAGATTTTTGGCACGGCCAAAGGGGGGCAAGCGATTTTTGGCAGACCATTTGAGAATTCACCCCCGGGTACACATAATTATTGCACCACCCTTATTTTTCAATAATATATTGATTAAGATAATGAAAATCGTCAACATAGACAATCGTCGTTATTTTATTTGTCAAATAATGCATATTTATGGTATTAGAGCACACTGTCTATTATAAATGTTCATCTTTTGACATTATGATATATTGTTTGAATGTACGATTTTATAATATGAAATTGGTTAATTTTTTTTCAAACCTGATTGTTTTGGCATATTTGTATTGTTTACACATGTCCCATCTTACACCTAAATGGAATCAGGCAAATTTGTTGAGTTTGTAGGTCAACAAAGCAATTTTGACATAAAGTCTCTCCCCCCCCCCCATACAGGGCAATTTTGACATAAAGTCCCCCCCCCCCCTAGAACTCCGCGTGTTAAAATAGCCAGTGTGGTTTCTTTCACCTTATCTTGGTATTTTAGCTAAAAAGTGACATAAACCCTTCCCGGCAGTTATTACTAATATATACTATTTCAGCATTTTGGGTAAAGAATAACAAAATTAAAATTGGACAGATATCGTACATTATAAAACACAGTGTTCCAATATCTGTGCTTTAAAGTAAATTCGGCGTATCGTAAAAAATCAAATACAGGTACATCCACGGAACATAAATGATTGAGTTGACAGCTTCATATGCTTATTTAATGATTTTGAAGAATGATCAGGTAAAAAATAATGATTGTGAATTTGTATGAATTTGACCAACATTTCATGTTTTCTATCATGTTTATTACCGCTTTTCTTTCTTTCTTTACAGTACGGTGACAATACGTCTTTTCTATCGCATATTGTTATGACACGTATGCATAACAGGCCTACATGAATGCTACAAAAGGGGAGTCACAGTGAAAGGGAGTAATGATAGAATTAATTCGCCCCAACAGGTGTCATTTAACACTCGGCTGTTCCAGTTAAAATCCAAACCCCCTATGGAAGACATGACCTACGGTATTCTTCCACACAGGGAGTGTGAATTTCAAATGGGGTTACCTGAATAAGTGACTCCATTTGAAATCTACACCCCCTGTGTGGGGTAATAAGGATATGTCTTCCATAGGGGGGGATTTCAACTAGAATAGCCCAGTTAAATCATATAAATCATATTTAGTAGGCCTACATTAAATAGCGCGCTTCTTCCACAAAGGGATTTTTTCAATAATATGTTTCCGAGAATAGACGGAAATACTTTTTTACCACAAATGAATAGTAAAATTATATCTATTTCAGATTTGTCTTTTCTTTTTTTCTTTTCATATTGTACAACAAAGAAAAATAATAAATATCATGATTTTTTGCCATGTAAACTTCCATCATGATCACACGAAGAAGCCGAATCGTTATGCCAATTTAATTTCCATGTTTAACTTTAAGCTGATTGACTGAAGTATAACCGCAAAAATATGCATCAACATCAAACGTATATTTTCGATTTTCAAAATTGACTCAAAACTTGGAGGCAATTAACGATGTACGTGGCTGTTGATACAGCTTATGCCGTCAGTCAGTGTGTTCCAATATCTGTGGATAAAGTCCGAGGGCTCCTTACCTATGCAGCTAACTGATTTCGTGTTTTCTGCTATATAGATTAAAAATCATCGACTGTCCAAAAAGTAAATTTTCTTTAAATTAAATATTCATGTTTCGATCAAAATTAGCATATGGTTTTTAATAATATAGTGCATAGCGAATTTTTAAGGTATAGCCTATTTATTTTATAAGTTTGGGGGCAATTTTGTTCATGCCTTGTAGGCCTGAATAAGCAAGCCGTATTCGAAACATTTCAATAATAATATATAGATTGTGTTTAGCTCCGAGGTTTGAGACATCAAGCTTGATGTTAAAAATCAGATCAATCTTTAAGTATATATGACTTTATTCTGGGTTATATTTAAAAGGGCATTTCGTGATCCACAGTATCATCCCCACTTTCCTAAAAAAAAGTTGAGATTTTTATATCACTGGAAACCTCTGGCTACATAATGTTTATGTACAAAAATTTCTTGCAGATTAATTCGTTTAGCAAAGATATCGTGAAATTTGAATTTCGTTCTGGTATACCAGAACGAAATTACAACACATTGTCTATGGAGCAGTGTAATATATAATCATGCATAACTCGCAAACACAAAATCGGAATCAACTGAAATTTTGGGAGTAAGCTTTTTTCGTGGATATCTTCTGAAAAATATCATAAAAAGAGGATGCTAGGAGCCTAGGATCACAAAATCCTCCTTTAAAACCTAACGCAAGGTTTTTAAGGTGTAACACGGCGGCTGCATCTCTTTACAGGGCCGCTAAAAATTTAGCATAAACGTTTCCTTGTAGGCCGTAAAAAAATTAATGTTTTGGTTCTTGTCCAGAGGATTTTCATGAATTGATGAGGGAGTGAGGTTTTTTCCAATTTAAAATTAGCATTGTTAGTAATTTTCGGTCTTTTCCAACGGTGCTCGAGGAAAGGAGGAGGCCATTTTTTTAAGTGAGATTCTGAGGGATAACGCCCCCTATAGAGTACCACAAAAAGTTTTGGAAGTGATCCATGTTCTCTAATAAATTTATTTATAATGTATAAAGTTTTCCTAAAGTATTCCCAAGTCCAAACAATTTTGAAAAAACTAAAAAAAAAAAAAAAAATCTGACAAATCCCAGAAATTGAGGAGGGAGGGGACGAGAACCAAAACATTAAATTTATGCGGCCTAACTTGACAACATTTGACTCATACTTGTATGATACATGTAAGAAGTTGGTAATGCAATTTCGTATATCACTATATAAATAGTCACAGTGGTCATGCTCCCAGGCTATATGCAACGAACCAACGATCGTTAAAAACAACAAGTCGTTTAGTATCGGGTTGAAATATGGAGAAGGCGGCCTGGATAAATATGATTTCTTAAATTAATACTCTTATGACATATACCTATATGGTTATTATGTATAATTCATACTAATTAAAGCCCTAATACACGGATAGAATACCGAACTACACTTTTAAATAGAAAATTTGTTACGTTTATTTTAAATTAATGTCGTATAAATTACGATATTAATTCCTCCATAGAGCTCCGCAGCTACCTAGACTTCGACAGCAAGCATGGCAAGTGTGATTCTGTCATTTTACCTTATATTTCTGCCTAAAACTGTCTAGACTTATAAGTTATAGTTGCTAACGAGACGCGAATGTTTTTTAATGCACTTGATTTTCACATAATCGTCCATATTATATCAGTTGATATCAGTCGCTATCGATAGGATTATAAACTCGGCTTATTTGCAGGGCATTCTAATGGTCATCCGACACGTGGAAAACGCACGATGCTAACAAAGTTGTCAGTACATTTAAATATTCTGTTTCCGTTTTCTAGTTTTCTTTTGTTCTTTCTTTTGCTCTTTCTCTCTCTCTCTCTCTGTTTCTTTCTTTTTTTCTTTTTTTTCTTTCGTTCTTTCTTTCTTGCTTTCTTTCTTTCGTTTTTGCTTTCTTTCTTTCGTTCTTTCTTTCTTTCGTTCTTTCGTTCTTTCTTTCTTTCTTTCTTTCTTTCTTTCTTTCCTTCTTTCCTTCTTTTTTTCGTGTACCTTAGCACATTAATTAAAAATCTTTTGTTGAAAAATAATTACGACTACGCAAAATATAAACAGCAACATTATACACTAAAGTCCCATTAGGTATTTCTGAAATGATACATTTGGACAAAAAACATAAAACAACATTATTGACAAAGTTGAAGCCCCCCCCATTGAAATACATGTAGATAATTTATATACTGTCAGTATACAAATTACAAATTCATGTAAAATATCTTATTTTATCTTTCATATACACATTATAGTAAAAACGATTAGCGCCACTTCTTATTAAATTATAAATTTGAGAAGAAAATTGGAGCCATGTATATCGCTTTGTACCAACCACGCGACTGACAAAATAATAGGGAGCCTACCTATTTAAACAAAATTTAAAGTTCAAAAATGTATAAAGACCTAATCTTAAATACAATACATTGACATTTGGAAAAAAAAAGTTTGTTGTAAATTATTAGTTACTGAAAACTTTCTTTGGTGCCCCAGCCAAAATTTCCCGCCCATTTCGGGATACATTGCATTGTAAATACTCGCGTGTCGTAACAAGAACACACAAAGAGTCTTTTGTCGTGTTTGTTTTGAACCGTGCTGAAAACTTGTGTATACAATCCCCTAGATAACTTGTCACACGCGACAATAAGTGGCCGTGACAAAAGGACTAAATGTCACCTCCGCACCGTCGTGTGTCATTCGGGTGTGTCGCGGTATTTCATATTGAATCACTTTCCTCCTTCTGATTTTTGTCTGGGTGAATCTAAATTGCTCAAGTGCTCTTATTAATCATTGTTCTTAACGTTTTAGCGCCTAATCATCAATCCACGATATCCCATGGAAATGTTGGATGAATCTATATCCTCAAGTTCGTTGGGATGCTATGTTCGTAAAATAGCAACGAAAGTAACGAGACCAAAATGACGAAAAGGACCAACATAATGGGACCAATAAAGATGACAAAAGAATCAACATTAGGCCTACTACCAGTTTCGAGATTTTGTCGTAAAAAATTGGTTTGCTGACGGGGTTGGAAAAAAGTTCTTAAAGTATGAGTCCAGCACCTTTTGGCTATACATAAGTTATGGTACAAAGTGCGCGAAAAAGTTTGTCATAATATTGAAAAGTTGAAATATGGTGCAAAAGTGGAACAAATTAGTACTAAGAGCGCAAAAGTTGGCACATTTTATTTAGTCTAAAATGGCCAAATATGGGTCGATCCTTCATGTAATTATTTCGTGTAAGCTAATCCTAACCTTAATCCTAACGCTGATCCTAACTCTAAACTAACCCTAACCTTAACCCTAACCCTAATTCCGTGTAAAATTACCGAAAAAGTAATAACCTCATATGAGTTAATTTGGTCAGAAACCCACATGCGGGCGTCAAAATTTATGGTTAATATGGTTATGGTTTAGGGTTAGGGTATAAGGGTTTAGGGTTAGAGTTAAGGTTTATAATTATGGTTGAGGTTAAGGTTAGGGTTTATATCTACAAATCTTCCGAGTCTTCCACATTATCGCAATTGTGCTCCTATACATTGGAATGACTATGGTAGAAAGAACCCTATTTGGTCCCATAATATAGCTAGCACTGGTCCTCCTGTAACGACCAGAGAAGGCAGATTTTGGATTTACGACCTTTTTAACGTTAATACTACAGAGGTGAATCAGATATGGTGATTGGATTTCACAGTGTTGTGCATCAGTACATGACTATAACCCACTCGACTGTAGACGACAAGTTTAAAATTTTCTCTTTATGTTGAAGCATAGATTTTAAAATCTATGGTTGAAGCCTATGGCTATAGCACACGCAGAGCTGGCAATTCACCTGACCTGTGTAATATTTGTTTATGACAATAGTCCTTTGATGCAACAATAATTGTATCTCCAAAAATTAGGACCAACGCCCGGTGACAACGTTGACATTGGTTGACGAATTATCTGTTCCAATTTCAGTGACACCTCATTGTCCAGGGTAGGATTAGGCCTACTCTCTATTCCAGAAAAATACAGCACTATTTTTTTGGGATTAAAAAAATATTATCAAGTTCTGCCAAATGAAACATAGCTCAATCCCAATCCTTTAGTTTTTGTAAACCTACGTTAAATCCACACCATTGATTTGCACACAATTAAACAATGTAAAATGCAAACAAACATTTTTAATTGATAATGTAGGTGTGCAAAACCCACTGGATTTGGGTTGTATTCAATTGTTGATTACTGCACTCGTTAAGTCTTCAACCCAAAAGCCCATGGCTAAATCACTTGTTATGCCAGTCAAGCCATTTACGGCATTATTCTGCGATTGGCCTGAAAACAAACATTTGTGTGTGAAAAGACTTAGGTTGAAGACTATTACCCTTATGGCCCTTACTCTTATGCTGAGACCTTCAGACATTGCCCCAAAATCAGTGCAGTTCAATGAAAACACATGTGAAACATCAAGGTGGCTGTTTTCAACAGAGAACATCACATTCACTGAAAATGCAGCAAAAATCAAGTTTCATGGTGTGAAAAATGACACCAGCAGAACAGGCTTTGAAGTTCTCTTGCAGCCTGTACCTGATGTAAAGTTAAACCCTGTTCGGGCTCTAAAGGATTACATTGAAGTGACTCAGAGTGTTAGGCCAAAAGACAACCCGGTTTTCCTTTCATTGTCACAGCCATATGGACCTATTACGGCAGCTACTGTGGCAGGTATTCTCAATGAGGCTATTCAGTTGGCTGGCTTAGGAAACAAAGGTTTTTCAGCAAAAAGTTTTCGGCCTACTGGTGCTACAGTCGCTATTGAAACAGGTTGTGATCCTGAAATCACAATGCGACAAGGTCGATGGAAAACACTTATTCTTCACCAATCTCCTCACTGACAGAACCTTGATAACCTATATACAATATAACAAATATTAATGCAACTGGAACGATCTTTCAACTGGCAAAGATAACCTTTGACCTGTAATTTATTACAGGTCAAAACATATGATGTCATCAATGGTGTGTAAAACTACGATTAGTCCTAACTGGCAATAAAAGAAAAAAATCACTATTTTACTAATTTCTTGAAAAAAGAGCCAAAAACATCCATTTTTGGCATATTTTCTGACAATCGAGTCACAAAAATCAAAGACTTGGAACAAGTCTAAGCATTCAAAA